>NW_019272125.1:0-42346 GCF_002738345.1 Cucurbita maxima | reverse complement strand
CATGGTGTGCCATTAAACCACCGCCATGAGCTTCCCTCACAAGTAGCTCACGGATGGAACAAGATGGTATGCAAAGTTTGCCTTTTCGGAACAAAAATCCATCTAACAACAAGTAATTATCCACAATCAATCCTTTTTCACAAGATTCAACAAAAGGAGCAAAGAACATGTCATGTTGATACAAATCCTTTATGTGTTCAAAACCCAACAACCTAGCATTCAAAGTATTGAGGAGGACATACCTTCGTGATAATGCATCTGCAACAATGTTCTCCTTACCTTGTTTATATTTTATGACATAAGGGAATGTTTCAATAAATTCTAACCACTTAGCATGTCGTCTGTTGAGTTTATTTTGTACTCGCAAATGCTTTAAACTTTCATGATCCGTATGAATAATGAACTCCTTAGGCCAAAGATAATGTTGCCAGGTTTGCAATGCACGAACCAAAGCATAAAGCTCTTTGTCATAAGTTGGATACCTCAAAGATGCACCAGTCAACTTCTCACTAAAGAACATCAAAGGTCTTTGATTTTGCATTAATACAGCACCTATCCCTACTCCACTAGCATCACATTCAATTTCAAAAGTAGACTCAAAATTAGGTAATACAAGCAAGGGAGCAGAACTCAATTTTTCTTTCAAAGTATTAAAAGCAAGTTCTTGATCTTTTTCCCATATAAAGGATACATTTTTCTTAACAAGTTCATTCAAGGGTGAAGCAATTGTACTAAAATTCTTAATGAACCTACGGTAGAAACTTCCAAGACCATGAAAACTTCTTACCTCACTTACATTTTTAGGTGTAGGCCAATCTTTTTTAGCCTTCACTTTCTCCTCGTCAACCTCAACACCATTAGATGAAACTACAAACCCAAGAAAGTTAACTTTTTCCATGCAAAAGCTACATTTCTTTAAATTTACGTACAAACATTCGTTTCTTAAAGTAGTCAAAACATTGCGTACATGGGTAATATGATCATCTAAAGATTTAGAGTAAACAAGGATGTCATCAAAATAAACAACCACAAACTTACCTAAGTATTCTCGTAAAACATGGTTCATTAGTCTCATGAATGTACTAGGTGCATTAGTTAATCCAAAAGGCATAACCAACCATTCATAAAGACCATACTTGGTTTTAAAAGCTGTTTTCCACTCATCCCCAATATGCATGCGAATTTGATGATAACCCGATTTTAAATCAATCTTAGTAAAAAGACTACATCCATGCAATTCATCAAGCATATCATCTAATCTGGGAATTGGATGCCTATACTTTATAGTTATCTTGTTTATAGCCCTACAATCAACACACATACGCCAAGAACCATCTTTCTTAGGTACAAGAATAATTGGAACAGAACAAGGACTCAAACTTTCACGTACATACCCTTTAGCAAGGAGTTCACTTACTTGCCTTTGTATCTCTTCAGCCTCCTTTGGATTAGTCCTATAAGCTGGTCGGTTTGGAATGGGCGCGCCAGGAATGAAGTCAATCTTGTGTTCAATCCCTCTAAGTGGTGGCAAACTACTAGGCTTCTCCTCGGAAAATAAATCTTCAAACTCTTGCAAAAGCACAACAAAATCACTAGGCAAAGAAGGGTTAAGCATGTTAGTAAAGTAACAAGATCCCTTGCACATAAGTACAAGAATAGTCTGGTTAGAGATCAAAACATTCCTAGCCTCACTTGATCTAACATACAAGCTTACTGATTTGGCTTTTCTCTCTTTTTTTTTTCTAGGCTGAGTGTTACTCTCTTGCTTTTCCCCCAAGCTCTTTTTTTCACTTGATTCTTTTTCAATCTCTGCTTTTGCATCAGCCTCTTGCCTTTTCTTTTCAAGTTTGCAGTGATCAATAAATACATCTTTTGGAGACAATGGAATAAGAGTAGTTTTTCTACCGTTGTGAGTAAAAGAGTATCGATTTGCATACCCATCATACATTACCCGACGATCAAATTGCCAAGGCCTCCCCAGTAGTAAATCTCCGACATGCATGGATACAACATCACATAAAACATCATCAACATATTTTCCAATAGTAAAGGAAACAAGAGTTTGTTGAGTTACCCGTACTTCCCCACAATCATTCAACCATTGAAGCTTGTAGGGTCTTGGATGTGGTTGTGTCTTTAAATTAAGTCTTTTGACCAGAATGGAACTCACAACATTGGTGCAACTACCGCTATCAATTACAACACTACATGGTACAGATTGAACAAGACACCGAGTTTGAAACAAGTTCTCCCTTTGGTCTAGGCCGTCCTCCTTAATGTGGGTGTTTAGAGCTCGTCGAGTAACCAAAGATATATGTGTAGGGTCCTCTTCACTAAACTCCTCACTCTCATCAGTTTCCTCATTTATGTCGTCATGTGCCTCGTCATCCGTAACAATTTCTCCCTCCTTGATGGTCATAATTCTTGCATTTGGGCAATCTCTACTATAGTGTCCTACCCCTTGACATCTCCAACACTTTAAATCTCTATTTCGAACATTAGACTTTTCTACTTTTTCTTTCCCTGTTCTAGAACTCTCCCCTTTCTCAAATTTAGCTTGAGGCTTCACATTAATCTCTTGATTTCTATGCGTATAATCAATGTTCTTACTATCCCTTTTCCATGTAGAAGTGGAATTGGGAAAAGTTTTAGAAGAATACCGTTGAGACCTTCGTTGGATTTGCCTCTCGATCTTAATTGCAATGTGCAACAACTCCTCAATATTAGAATAAGGCTGTAAATCAGTCTTGTCCGCAATCTCTGTGTTTAACCCATTAAGAAACCGCGCCATGAGAGCCTCCATGTCCTCATCGAGTTCAAGTCGATCCATCAATGTATCCATCTCCTTGTAATAATCCTCCACAGATTTGCGTCCTTGTTTCAATGCTTGAAGCTTTTGCGCCATGTCCCGGTGAAAATATTGTGGAACAAAACGCTTCCTCATGGACTCTTTGAACTCGACCCATGAATCAATTGGTGCTTCAAGATTTCTTCTCCTACTTGACATCAATTTATCCCACCAAATTTGAGCATATTGTTTGAATTGAGCAATGCATAACAGTACCTTCTTTTCATCACTAAAATTATGACAGTTGAACACCGACTCCACCGTTTTCTCCCATTGAAGGTACTCCTCTGGATCGGTTTTGCCATAAAACTTGGGAAGTTTTAATTTGATGCTCCCCACGTTACGATCAATTCTATCATCATAAGGAACTCGTTGTTGTAAATTATGATACCTTCTTCCATGGTCTCTCCCTTGCATCAAGCCATGACCAACCACATGTGAATTATCCTCGTGGTGATCAGAATTGTCGCCCTCATATGTATCGGTTGAGGGCGTAGGTAGTGGAATCCTCTGTCGAGCTCGATTTTGAATCTCCAATCTGCCTATTCGATCAGTCAACTCTTCTATTCCTCGAATTAGTCTTTCCATGGTTCGTTGTTGGGCTTCTCTCAATCGTGCATCAGTAATGTCAGTATTGTCCTCTGGATTTTCCATGCTACAAAAAAAAAAAAGGACCTCACAAGCACTCCCTCACGTGTATTCACTCGTAAATGTAGTTCACTCGTGTTTAGCACTCAACACTCGAATCAATGTGTCACTCCCTTACAAACTCACCCTCACAATTGAGCACACACAAATCACACTCCAAAAAACAAATTGGGATGTGAGACAAGCTATGTTATAGAGCTAAGTGCAATTCAAAGTGAATAGACAGCACACTCAAGACATACACAAGGGTATTGAAGGAGCAATCCGAATAACGACAAAGAAACGAATTAAAGAAAGAAAATGATTAAGGACTAATGTAGACGTAGTAACATATGAGAGTTACATATAATAATCAAGAGGATAAAAAAAAAAAGACATTTAACATCAATATGCTTTCTTTCTTTCAATGATTTTTTTTTTTCTTCTGATTGGTAAAATATAATCAATTTAACAACAAGAAAATTGATTTAGAAGATCTTAAAGAAGAACAAAGTGTTGATAAGATCCAGATCTAACACTTTAAAGAACATAAGATTTTTTTTTTTTTTTTTTTGTTATATATTGTTGTGATAGAACATGAACATTCTACACAAACTGAGAAAAAAAAAATTATAAGAGAATTAAAAGAGATAAGGACAATGAAACATATATCCGATCTTGAGCCTGAAGCTCTGATACCAAATGATATGGAAAATCAACCCAAGGGAAAGTATGGAACGGATTACCTTGATGATCAAGATCAAGAGTAAAGAAAACTCGTTTCTAAACTCGTGATTCGAATCACTCCACAAGAGGTTTGATCAATACCACTTGAATGACTCTACATGCAAGTTCTAAACACAAGAATTTGCAAAGAAAGTTTAGCTCTCAACAAAGCTAAAATAGAAATTCTATTCTTAATTCCAAAATCTGATGTCTAATCAAAGAAAAGAAGGCTTTATATAGCCCTTACAACCTTAACCTATGGATATATAACTCCCAAATTAAATGGGCTAGTAAATGAAAAATACCCATAACCTCCATATTAAAATGGCTAGTTAATGGTGGAATATAGTAACCTAGGTGGGTTACAATATAACCTTAACTCCTATATTTAAAACTAGCTTAAATATGACAAACAAATATTTAAACTATAATAAAATAATGCAATTAATAAAATGTGCTTATTGACTCATCCTTGGACTAGTTTCATAAATTCAGTGGAGTTCATTAAATGCAACTTAAAGTGCATTTATTTCATCTCGTTCTTGAAGCTCAACTTTGCACAACATATAAGGGAGGTCTCCAGCATCATCTAGAATTTCCTTTGATGAGCTCATCATAGCTTGAATATAACTGTATAAAGTTTGTTGTAGCTTCTTAGCTCTCGTCCTTGTAATTGGACCTTCAGGTATGGAAATTCCTTGGTCGTGGTTCATATCAGGAGTCTTGACCAATTTGCAAGATCATTTGATGTAGTTACTGAAGTTTGGGTTGTTCGATCAAGCAAGTACAGGGAAACTGTAATTCATAACTGTCTCAATGTTTCATTGTCTGAATCATTCAAAAACTAAGACCAATCCAATGAAAGCTCCTTCCTTTCTTTTCGCCATGCATAAACTAAACCGACAATTAGGATAAGCACGAAAATTCAAGCGTCTATAAAGACAGATACCCCTAATGCATCAAAACTCATTGCCCCTGGCCTGGATAAAGAAAAACAAACCGTTTCAACATCACAACAAAAACGAGAGCAATAATAACGGATTCCAAATCATCGCCCATTGGGTGTTCTATTACCGATTCATAACACGAAACTTTCTCTGGCCTAAGATAAGAGGGGCTAAAACTCCAGTAAAGAAGAAATGCCAAAAGAGGAATAACACTTGATATTATTATCAATACCCAGAAAATCTCATATTCGGAAAGAAAGTAGAAACATAAACGGACTCCTAGCAATGGGGAAAATATACCGGATTAGTCGATTCGAATTGAAATTCATGCTTGTTTTACCGAATCACCTCCTTTCGTTTGTTTGCTTCGGTACATGGCTCGTTTGAAGATTCATCCACTAGAATCCTATTTCTATAATATCCATTATATACAGACAGACAGAATCCATATCTAATCGCATCAGTATTCTCTAGTAGGAACTTCTATTTAGTTAGGAACTTTTAGTGATTGAATAAGGAAAGAGAAGATGACTACTTTTGTTTTGTGCTGTACTAAATAAGGGTGAGGTATACCAAGAGAAAAGCCTATGTTGACAAGACAATGAAAGTGCCCAAATTCTCAAACTCTAGCTTGGCCACAAATCCAATACAGTAAGTCGTTCGGAGATCCATGTGATTTACTGGGGCATTCGATTTGCATTGGGGGGTTAGTTAGGGTGGAGGTTTTCACCGGCTCCGGTTTCATGTCATGATGTTTCAATAACAAATTGACTAGAAGGAGGAAGTCTTACAAATTGATTGATTTTGTATGGGAAAATAGGCTAATTATTAGCTAGCATATCTCATTTATCTACAAAGATGAGACATTAATGATGAACCAAATCAAGTCGACAGTTACAAACAATACAAATACAAAGGAAAACCAACCATTCCTTTTTTGCATTATTCAAAATATAGGGCTATACGGACTACTCGAACCGTAGACCTTCTCGGTAAAAGAGATCAAACTAGTTATTCTCCGGAACTCTTTCACCCAACAAACACGCATTTTGTGCATTGGGCTCTTTCATTAACAGCTATAAATAATAAGTAGTAAGCCAGTTAGTCTACCTGTTCTTGACAGAAAGAGATGGTTCCATGTGCTCTGATTCATTATTTTGATTCGAATGACGCTAGGAGAGGAGCACTACCAAAGTCTTTCAAAGAAAGAAGGGTTATCTATCCTGACGTAGGGCTTCTTCTGACCTAGATCAACTTAAGATGAAATGGAATATCGTCCTGCTTCTGCTTAAAGCATCAAATATGAAACTTCATACACACACCTTCAAGTTGTTCATAAGATAGGAATAGGAATAGGACGAAAGAAAGATCATTTAGTTTGGGAGGTCCTGATACTCATTATGCCTAGCATTGAATAGACTGGGTATTCCACTCAATCAAATCAATGATGGATTTGTTTTAGTGCCTAAATGGGGCTGGGGCACTCGATTCGGACCGAACCTTTCTTTTGTCAGGCTACTGTTCTCTTGTTTTGTTCCCTAAAAGTAATGGGGTAGGGTAAGACATAGATAGGGGGATCAATAAGAGAAACCAACCTTTTTGATTACATGATGTACTTCTCTGAAAAACATTGGCGCGCGGGGAAGGGAAACGAGGTGCTCTACCAACTGAGCTATAGCCCTTGTGTGATACTTCTCTATTTATTCTATCATGTAGATTCTTTCTTTCTTGTCAAGATGAATATTCTCTGATTGATTCATTTTGTTGATTTCTTTGATTGGTATTGCTTATCCATCCATAATATTGGGTTGATAATCTATCGATGTGATAGGGCCCATTTGTTTTTCTTTGTGATGCTCAATGAATGACCTACTTCACTCGGCAGTGGTTAGAGTATTGCTTTCATCCGGCGGGCGGCGGGAGTCATTGGTTCAAACAAAGCCAATAGTCGAATAGTAGGTAGAACTTCAGAGGCAACGGAAATAAGTTGTTCGACTCAGTTCTATTGATTTTCTATCTTTTCCATCCCACTCTATCTATATTTCTTTCATTTTGGCATTTCACTTGATTGATTACTTAGACGGATCCACTAGGTACGCCATTGATAGCCTCTACTCGTGTCCTAGCTTGTCTGAGTGAGAGCTCCTCAATTTGCCTGTTGTCTCTTGCCCTGAGTTTTCCTCTTCCTCAAGTTAGCTTCCGCTATTTCAAGAGTTTGCTGAGCTTCTTGTGGATCAATCTCACTAGCCTTCTCCGCATCATTTACTAAAAGAGTGACCTGACCCACCCCTCACTCATTATTGCCTATTCTAGCAAAACCACCCAGCAAAGCCATCGTTAACCATCTCTCATTATCTGAAAGGAAGGCGTATTCTCAAATACCTATATCTACACCTGTGGCAATAGGTGCGTGATTTGGTAATACACCAATTTGTCCACTATTCCTAACTCAAATCATTTCTTTCACTTCTTCAGCCAATAGGATTCGGAGTCAGGACACTCAGATTTAAGGGCATTTCTTCACCGAGCTCTCCATTTCTAACCTTCGCAGTAGCTTCATCGATGTTACCCACCAAATAAAGGAAAGGGCTTGTAAGACCATCTAATTCTCTGGAAAGGATTCATTGAAACCAACCCCCTCTAATTGTTTCTGCTAGGCCAACTCCCCGAGGAACCCATAAAGACTTCCGCTACGAAAGAAAAAAGGGTTGTGATAAGAAAGGCTCCATTTTGCGTGCTCGTGCTATGCCTCTTCGGATAATTCGGCCAACCCAAGGATAGCTCTTTAATGTCCTTCAGTTCTTTGTAACGTTGTAAGGTTCACTCCGCAGTTTCATAATGTTCTTCACCAACCATCTGAGGTTGTAGCAGTAGCATAGTTGACGTTGAATCGCCAGGATCTACTGCTGGATATGGATAGATACCCCTTTGGCAGCTAATCCTCTTTCTAGTATGGTAGTAGCATCCAAGCAAATGTGTGTGGTGGCAGGAGCTGGATCGGTTAAATCGTCCGCAGGGACATAAACTGCTTGAATAGAAGTTACGGACCCTTCCTTGGTAGAAGAGAAGTAATTCTTTCTTGTAAGGAACCCCTTTCCCTACTAAGTGTCGGGCGATAACCCACAGCCGAGGGCATTCCACCCAGTAACGCAGATACTTCGGATCCTGCTTCAACGAAAGAAAGAGAAGATATTGTCGAGAAATAGAAGCACGTCTGGTTAATTAACATCTCGGAAATAGTCCCCCACCCCATAGTTAGGGCAGCAGTGAAACCAACTCTCATACGAGCTCCCGGCCGTTCATTCATCTGACCGTAGACTAACTAGAGCCACTTTTCCGCAATTCCTCATTAATTACTTACTTACTTACTCCGGATTCTTTCATTTCCATGTAAAGATCCTTTCCGTCACGAGTACGTTCACCTACTCCTCCAAATACGGATACACCTCCTCCCTCCATGAGCTTTGGCAATGTTGTTGATCCATTCCATAATGAGTACTGTCCACTCCAGCCCAGCCCCTCGGAATAGTCCCATTTTTCCTCCACGCCGATAAGGGGCTAAAAGATCTACTACTTTCATTCCTCTTCCCAAAATAGATAGATCATTTTGTATCTAACTGGATAAAAGCAGGCAGGGGCAGATCTATGAATAGGAGATGTTGTGCGAGTATCTACAGGACCCAAATTCTCAGAGAAGCAGTGAGCCCAATAGAATAGGTGAATGAGTGAAAGTGGCAACCACTGACCTTTTCTTCATAGGGTGTAGAGAATAGGGAGTAAGTTAAGTAGCGAGAAGAGGAGAGGATTGAATATGCGAGCGAGAATGAATCGGAAAGGTGCGAAGCAGCGAGACGAGAAGAGGAGAGAAAGAGGAGTGAAAGAAGGTGAAGAAGTCATAGTCCTGAACAGTAAACGAGAATGAATAAAAAGTATTGATCTTTTACAGTGAAAGAAAGAGTAAATGAATTAGCTAACCTATTTCCCTCGTGAAAGAAAAGAGCTACTTCATTCATCTTTCGTCCGTCTTTCCAGGAGAGTCAATTCATTAATTAGCTGCTTTACCTCCGAGTAAGTGAGAGAAAGGATCAAATCAAGAAGCCGGGGTTCAGTAGTTCTGTCTCATTCTTCTTTCGTCTTTGTTTACAGTTCAATGAGGGAAGGGAATATCGTATAAGGTTCCGGAGCTGTTCAAGACTAAATAGGTTCAGTAGTTCAGTCTCATTCTTCTTTCTTCTCATCCAGCCGCTTTACTTACCGAGCCGAGTGTTTGAGTTCAAGAAGGTGAATGAGTTTACAGGATTGAATATGAATTGACTCTAAAGGATAGGTTCAGGAGCTGCAAGGAATTGACTCTCATTCATCTTGAGTTGAGCCTGATGTATCTTGTCCCGGTTTCTTCTTTTTATTCTGTCATTGAACTAGGTAAAGCCAAGCCGCTGCTGCTAATGAATTGACTCTCCCTTCTTTCACTGTAAACTAAGACTCAACCAACAAGAATTCGACTGTAAACACTATCGATGAATGAGAGACAAGATGAAACGAAAGAAAGATTAATGAGAGATCCTTTACAGTCTTTGAATAAATAGGAAACAGAAGGGAGACGACTCAAGCTTAATTAGACGGAACAGTGAAAGAAGAAGAAGAATCAGAGAATGAAATCCGGGAGACTCCTTATGAATGAGAGTGAACTGTCAGACTCAACCTCAAGCTCCTTCACCTTTTCCTGATGGAACTCGGTAAACTCCTTCACTCCTTTTCCTTCCTATTTATTCTTGAACTCGGGGTAAAAGCCAAAGATCAAGGAAAGACGAAACAAGAAGAAATTCAGGAGTTAGCATCTTGACAGTGTTTGAAAGCCTCAACTCCTTATTCATGAGAGAGCCGGAACAGTCAGTCAAGACTCAACTCTCGATTCATGAGACTGAACAGGAAGGGAAGGAACTGGCTGGGTTGGAAGGAACTGGCTGGCTGGCTGGCTGGGCTGGAGCTTCACCTCGCTCGGCCGGCTTCTTGCTTGCTTGCTCGGGCTCCTCTTTCTTGCTTGCTTGAACTGTAAACTCATTCACCTTCTTGAACTGCTTGCTTTCACTCCTGCTCCTTCTCCTGCTCCTGAACTACTGAACGATTGACTATCCGAGTTTACAGTCTTTGTTTGAAAGAAGGGAGACAGACTCCCGATGAATGAGCCGGATTTCACTCTTTCACAAGGTAAAGTGAAGAACCTGACTTGAACTTGACTATTTCTTCTTTATTCTCAAATGAAAGATGAATGAGACTGAACCTTCTTGCTTTCACTCTTTGACTCTCCTCTCCGGTGCAGCAGCTAATTCATTTACTGTCCCTTCACCTTTCAAGAAAGAACAGTCAGGAAAGACTGAACCGACACCCTTTTCCTGATTTCACCTCTCCCTTCCCTGTAAAAGAAGAAGAAAGATTCAACTGAACTACTTCCCCTGTAAACAAAGAAAATGAAAGGATGTTCGCTTCGCGCCTCTTCTGGTCTCGCTGCTTCGCCCCTGCCCCTCGTAAACAAATGAAAGGATGTTCGCTGCGCTCCTCTTTATTCTTTCTTTCTCCTTTTCTTTTCCTCTCCCTGAACTGTAACCACTCCTTCCTTATTCATTATTCATTCGAGTGACAGAACTTGACTCACTCCTCTCCCTATTTATTCTGTGATTTCCCTCGGTAAGTAAATGGAATAGGTGTTTTCATCCATCTTCTGTCCTTCCTGTCCTTTCCAGTCTTGTCTCGCTACTTAACTTACTGCCTCTTTCTTCTCTACACCCTTAGAAGTAAGTCAAAGAGGTCGGTCGGTCAGTGTCAGTGGTTGAGACTCGAGCTCATTCACCCCTCCAACTCGGTTTCGAATCTTGTTATGGTTCGTTATTCAAACACTCTTTGACTCGACTGTAAACACTCAACATTAATGAGAGTTCACTGTAAGTCAATCCTCAACAACTGAAAGATTTGCTCATGAACCTGAACCTATTTCTTCTCTTTCTCCTTATTCTCTGAATTGAGTTTTTCTTTCATTTTCTTCTGCTTTCAATCCTCAACTCTCGATGAATTCTCCGTCACAGGACATATGGCCGGTCTCTCATCTGTTCTTTCCTGCACCTCGGCTTCGCCCCTTTCCGATTCCTTCTTTAACTGTAAAGTGGCTTCGCTCCTGAACCAGATTGAACAAGGTCAAAGAAAAAGATCAATACATACTCCTTACTTAACTTATTCATTCTCTTCTCCTTCACCTATTCTATTGGTATCACAGCTTCGCTCCTCTGTCTTACTTAGCCTTTCTTTCTTTTCTAGCTTATTCCCTTCTGGAACTCTTTTACTCGGGGTAAATGGGTGTTTGCATCTTCTCTTCTGTCCTTTCTTTACTTTACGGTCTCACAGCTTCTCTCCTCTCTGTAAGATCGCTTCATTGCAAATCAAATTGTGAACTTACCGTAACCTGATAAGGATGGGTAAGCAAACTGTATTAAGAGATCCATTGTTGTAAGCCAAGGTCAATATCGTTGAGGGTAAGGTTCGCAGAAGTGATGGGATGCTATGATTAACCCTGAATGGGGGTCCTGATGTTTAGTTTGTTCAATCTTTTGATACAAGGGATTCAAAGTTCTGTTTTCTTGCTGTCATTTTCCTTGTATTTGTTTGCCAGAATCTGACTCATCATTCTTAATAGTGTCCACAATAATGTAATCCAGACCCATCATCTTTTTTCCGAATCTGGCGCTGGCAGTTATCCCACTTTTTCACATGAGCTTCCCCACGAACTAAAGAATTGTTATAATCAACGGTATTCAACATCATAGATGGAACATGAACTATTAATGCCTCAATCGTATATTGCCCAAAAGTAATGAAATCTCATTAACGTGAGTGAAACATAACTTAAGAGAATCCTTTGCATTTATAGCATCTGGTCTGATGAATATCTTGATTCTATTTGGAACTGACTGAAGGATTGATCATCGAATGTCATTGTCAGGTCCTCAATCTCTATTTGGATTTTCTATAATTCATATCATTACTTAAACTTAATGGGAATCCTTCTTTCTTTTCCATTATTCAGTCAAATACTTGATCCTTATACTGATATGATTGACTCATCACATAATCCCCATATATCTGACTAGATTCATAGCTCTTGTAGAAAGAGGTCCAAACCCTTATAAATTCTGATTTGGACTCCTCCTTTCTTTTGACCTAAATTCTGAATGAGTTGTTACCCAAGACTTGTTGGTAAATCGTGATTGTAGGTTGAATAATTGATAGGGAGAATTGATAGGGAGAATGCCGCTGCTGAGATAAGTTACACATAATCAAACTATACAATGAGATTTTGGTTATATTGAAACTACCAGAAGTTGTATAATAGAAAGAAGAAAGATTAGATAATATAGACTGAATTGGATATACCAAAAAGTGGGGGTCTCCGAAAAGATAATAAGACATAATCGAAGATCAAAGAGTGGGATCTTATGTCTAAAGAGGATCCAAAAGAGGGGGAATGAGAATTACTAGATCAAATACATTGTCAACATTGTCAAGTAGGCTTTTCTCTTGGTATACCTGACCTTATCTAGCTAGTACAGCACAAAACAAAAGTAGTCCGTCCGTCGTCTTCTCTTTCCTTGCTAATGGGAATCCTTCCCTAACTAAACCCTTGAGTTTGATAGCCATTCTTCCCCACAGATGCAGGTATCGTATCGAATCACCAACTACCAAGTAAAGAGTCTGAGTCTTTCTTTCTTTTTGTCAGTCAGGAAGAGTCCGGCCTAGCCCTATTATAGTATAGGCCCTGTTCAGAGTGAACAATTGTTGAAAGACAGATATCTCACATTGCTTAACCTGCTTTCCTACCTGCTTAAAGCAAAGCTTAAAGTTCAGGGACCAGAGCGAGTGGAATTCTCACGATCAGTCTGGTGCACGCACCAAGGTAGAGTAGATTTATAGCAACAAAGCGGGGCAGGCAGAAAGAGGAGTGGGCGAGGGGCTATTGCAAGCAAGCTGGAGCACCTTGGAGAGTCGATCCCTCTCAATGTTGGTTTTCCTTTTTCTTACTTTTTGTTTTGAGATTGCTTTCAAATTCTAATGGCTTTGGACTCGAAGAAGGGGAGCATGGGACACGGTGGTGAATGGATTCAGGGAGGAGGAGATGAAGAAGGAGAAGAAGGCGTTATTCACAATCTACCAAGGAAGGAGTAGAGCCACGTTTGAGTGGATCGCCCCTGCAAAGTCTTCTCAGGAAGCTTGGGAGGTATTGAAGAAAGCCTTTGTTTGAGGGCGGGGATAGAGTGAAGAAGATCCGCTTGCAGTCTTTACGAGCAGATTTGAGGCCCTACAACAAGAAGGTTTGGAATCAATTTGTGATTACTTCTATCGTGTAAACTCCATTGTGCAAGAAATGGGGAGACACAGTGGGTGAGACAATAGAAAGAAGAAGTACGAGTTGTGGAGAAGATCATGAGATCTTTACACTCAAGATTTGACTACATTTCCTTGGCAATTGAAGAATCCAATGATCTTGAAGAGATGTCAGGGGAGGAGCGGCTCTCTACAAGTCTATGAAGAAAGAAGCTTGAGAAAGAAGAAAGAAGAAGGAAAGAGTATGGAGCAAGCACTGCAAGCCAACTATTCCCACAAGAAGGATGGCTCTGAAAGAGGAGGCTACCATCGAGGAAGAGGTAGACGTGGTGGTCGCGGTAACCACTCGGATGAACAAAGCAGCAACCACGCTGATGATAGTGAAGGGAATGGTCGTAGAAGCAATGAGGCTCGTGGCCGAGGTCGTGGACGTGGTCGACAAGGAAGATATGACAAATCACAAATTCCGTGCTATCTTTGTCAGAGATTTTTGCATGACTCCTATGACTCTTGGTATAATACAAACAATGATGGAGGTGAGAAGGCTAATCTTGTTGATGATGAGAAGCTGAGTGACAGACCAACCAGTCTGATTAATGTCCTACAACGAAACTGAGCCGCCTCAATCGATCACGTGGTTCCTTGACTCGGGAGCCTCAAACCCCATGTGCGGAAGAAAGGAGTTCTTCGCAAGGCTCGATGAAGGTCAACAAGGCAAGATAACATTTGGTGATCTATCGAAATGTCCACCAATTAAAGGAAAAGGTGATGTCGTCTTCAAAGAAGGGAACTTCGTATTTCGGATTTCTATTATATTATGTTATGTCCCTGATATAAAAAGCAATTTCTTGAGTATTGGGCAACTGTTGGAGAGAAGATATGACATCAAGATGAGTGATTTATTTGGCTCTCAGCTTATTGGATAAAAAGAGCAAGTGGATTACTCACGTGAAGATGACGAAGAACAGGATGTTCCTGTTGAAACTTTCCATTATGGAGTCGAGGTGCATGAAGGCAACAACTCTAGATCATAGCACTCTGTGGCATCTTCGCTACGGACTTTGAGGCATTGAAGCTGATGGAGAAGAAGAGGTGATGGGACTGCCAAGGATTGATTGAAGCTCCCAACAACCTTTGTGATGTGTGCGTTGTGGGAAAGCAACAAAGGAAGTCATTTAAGAAGTATGGTGCAAGGAGAGCATCCACACGGCTAGAGTTGGTGCATTCTGACGTATGTGGACCCATCAAGCCAGAATCCATTGGTGGTAACAAGTATTTCTTAACCTGATGATTTTAGTGGTAAGACTTGGGTGTACATGCTACAGGAAAAAAGAGCTGTTTTCTCAACAAGATTTAAAGAATGAAAAAGTCTTAAAAGCAAAGGGACGCTCAAATGTCTACGGACTGATCGTGCAGGCGAGTATATGTCGCAAGAATTTGAGAATTGATGCAAGGAGCAGGCAAGGCAGGGCATCCAACATCAACTCACGATGCCTCAAACGCCACAACCAACAGGCACCTCGGAGAACCATTCTTAATATGATTCGCTGCATGCTCTGAAGGAGAAGAATATGTTGAAGGAATTCTGGGGAGATGCTGTCTGTAGCATGTTACGTTTATTTGTTAAACTGGTTCCCAACGAAGAGGATTGAAGATATGACCCCGGAGGAAGACTTCCAGGAAGTCGAAAGTTGATCATCTCCGAATCTTTGGAAGTGTTGCCTATGCAAAGGTGAAGGGGGAGAAGCGCACGAAGCTTGAAGATCAAAGTCAAAGATGCATATTCTTGGGCTATGGTGAGAATTACAGTGGATACAAGCTGTATAATCCTGTAACTCGCAAACTCGTGATGTCGAGAGATGGCAAGTTCGATGAAAATAGAAGTTGGTGGAAGAAAACTGACGAAGGGATGACAATTCCTCTTGATGGTGAGTAGGAGAAGAGAGTACCACCGTACACTACTCTTGATGATGACTCAGACCATGATGAGTTTAGCAGTCCAGTACGCAAGACAAGGAATATCCAGGAGATCTATGACTCTACTCAACCAGTTAATCCAATTGATTGGGAGTACGAGGAGGAGTTCAACGCAGGTTTTCATCCCTTGACCTTTGAGGAGGCAAATAAGGAGCCAAAGTGGAGGAAAGCTATGGAGGAGGAGATTCACCCCATAAAGAAGAATAAAACGTGGGAACTCACATCACTTACACAAGGCTCAAAACAAAACCATCGGTCTTAAATGGGTATGACGAAGAGAGATGCAAAAGGTGCAGCGCTATAAAGCAAGGTTGGTCGTGAAGGGTTATAAGCAAAAGCATGGGATTGACTACGAGGAGGTCTTTGCCCCAGTAGCGAGACTAGAAAGAGTGAGAGAAACAAACAATCTCACTCGCGGCCCAACGAAGGTGGAAGATGCATCAAATGGGCGTCCGCATTTCTTGAATGGGAAACTTGAAGAAGAAGTTTATCTTGAACAACCACCAGGGAAAGACAAGAAAGGTATACAAATTGAAGAAGGCTCTTTACGGACTGAAGCAAGCCCCGAGAGCGTGGAATGAAAGAATTGTTGATGCATACTTTTCATCCAAGAAGGATTTGTGAAATGCCCTTATGAACCTTATATGCAAAGGGGAACTCACGTGGAGAAGTGTTGTTTGTCTGTTTGTATGTTGATGACCTGATGTTTACCGGAAGCAGCAACTCTATGATCCAAGAATGAAAGCGCTCAATGGAGAAGGAGTTCGAGATGACAGACTTAGGTCTGATTAAGTACTTTCTAGGCATTGAGATGCAACAAGATTCAGATGGGATTTGTCTTTCCCAGTAGAAGTATGCTAAGGAGATCTTAGAGAAATTAGCTGTTGAAGACTGCCAGCCGAAAGACACACCTGTTGAGTGCGGTCTCAGATTAACAAAGGAAGGTGAAGAGAAGGAACCCCACCCACTTATTTCAAAAGTCTAATGGGTTGGCTAAGGTACTTGACTTGCACTCGTCCTGACATTCTATTTGGAGTAGGACTTGTAAGCAGGTTTATGGAGACACCGAGAACCTCACATTTGAAGGAAGGAAGCAAAGAGGATTCTCTCAGTTACATAAAGGGGACAGAGTGTTCTACTCTAGAAATTGCAATCTTGAGTTGGTTGGGCGATAGTGATTGGGCCGGAAGTCATGAAGATCGGAAGAGTACAACTGGGTTCGTATTTGATCTTGGCGACACCCACCCCGCATTTACTTGGTCATCGAAGAAGCAATCTATAGTAGCTCTATCCACCTGTGAGGCTGAATATATAGCAGCATCCGCTTGTGTTTGTCATGCTATACTATATGGTTGAGGAGGAGATTCTTGGAGAAAATGGAGCTAAAACAAGAAGAAGCAAGCAAGCAAGATCTACATTGATAACAAGTCAGCAATAGCTCTAGCCAAGAACCCGGTTCATCATGAGGAAGCAGACACTCTCTTTCACTTCATAAGAGAACATGTGAAGACAAAAGAAGTGGAATTGCACCATGTAAGTTCGAGTGAGAAAATTCCCGACATATTTACAAAAGCATTAAAGTCGGATGCCTTTCAACATCTGAGGAAGAAGCTTGGCGTCCAAGTTCGTGGAGAAAGAAGTTTCAGGGGGGAGAATCTTAGATATTCAAGTTTCATGCACTTATATAGATAGATGAATTTGTAGGATACATGTACATGAGAGATCCATTTACTTGGTTAATATTTGAAGAGTCATAAGAGTTAGATACATTGAGTAGATACATGTATTAGGTAGATTCACTATTTAATGGTAAATGTATGGCCATGAATGAGGATGTTCCAAAAGGCCTATATAAGGACTATCCATGTAGAGTTTTTCTCATCACCTTGAAATAGAAAGATCTCTTCCTCCACGTAGCAAAATCTTTGTCAACATATCTTTCATAAAAAAGGAGTTTGTTGCTGTTATTGAATTTCACCAAGGTCAAGGGGGATTACCTCATTCCCTTCTTTCTCTAGGTCTGTTTGCTCCGGAACCTGAACTGAGAGCTACTGAACCTGAACCTTCTTTCACTCTTTAACTCGCTAATTGACAATATTCCCTGAGCTACTGAACCTTTACAGTTACAGCCGGTAAAAGATCAATACTCAAGATTAATGAGACTGATTTCACTCTTGAACTCGACTGTAAGAAAGAAGAATGATCCTGAACCTCGTAAACAGGATATTCCACTGCTGTCTCGGTAACCCCATTTCTAGTTCTTTTAAAACAAGGAAAGACGGACGAAACAAGAATGAGACAGAACTACTGAACCTGAACCCTGTAAACAAGGAAAGACTTAAGATGAATGAGACTTGACAGTCTTTGTTTGAATCAATGAATTAGCTGACAGGAGAGCGACTTACTCCTGAACCGATATTCCCTTCAGTTATGGTGAGTTATTCAATCACTTGTCCCTATTTATTCTTTTAATGAATTCTCCTTTACAGTTTAAGAAGAAATGAATTAGCAGCTTTTCAAGACGAAACCGAAAAAGAGCTAGCTACTGAACTTGAACCTATCCTTTCTTTACCTTAGCTGCTTTGAAAGACGAAACAAACAAATGAAAGAATGATTTGCTCATTCACCTGCCCCTAAACATCGTAACCTCGGTAAAGTGTCTTCGCCCTTGAACCTGAAAGTGTTTCAAGGAAAGACGAAAGAGAAAACCTGAACCTGCCCCTGAAAGTGTTGAAAGTCAAGACTCAAGATTCATTCTTTAACTGATCTTGATCCTGAACCTGCCCCTGAAAGTGTTGAAAGTCTTCACTCTCGATTCATTCGAGTTCAGACTCAACTCTCGATGAATTATCCTGTAAACACTCCTTCCTTATTCATTCGACTGAACTCCTGAACCTGCCTGCCCCTTCTATCTATTACCTTCCCTGATTGAACTCGGTAAACTCCTTTTCCTTCTTTTCATTCTTGATGCGGAAAACCCTAAATCAATATGAATGGAAGATGCCTCTTTCACTTCTTTTTCTCGGTCGAGCTCTATCAGACCCCATCTATGAAATCATGGTCGGTTACTCCCAGGTATCTTCCCTGGAGAACTTAGGCTGATATGAGCAGCAGAAAGAAAGGCACGGAACCGATCGGTGGTTCAAGTTGCCGAAGGAGTCAACAAGCTTTGTGACAGAATCATGGAATTCAATGAAAGCATTGAAGCCGGGGGAACAAAAATGGGATGGTCTAAGAAGGCCGAAGAAGAATAGCTTGCAGGTTAGAAAGAATTCTGGTTAACCATGAGATTGTAACTCTCTTCTTTCTCCAAAGCTAGAGTTCTGACTGGGACTCTAGTATTACTACCTAAAGGACAATAGGCAGATAGGATTGATGTCAGCATTAACGTCCGGGTGAAAAGGTATGACTAAAATCTGACTGACTTGGCCCTAGCTTACTACTCCTACTGGGATAGTCGCAAAGGATGGCTAAGATAGCTAATAGCTGCTCAGCTCATATGGGTCTGGCCTTATTCAACTACCAGCACAGGAAAATAGAAGCACTAGGATAGAGAGGAACAACAGACGATAAGAACCGTATCAGACCTTACATCTATCTATAGGTCTCCGAGCGAGAGTTTGAGAAGCTAAAACAGCAAAGAACGAATTAGCTCTATCAAGCCCCGTTTCCAGAATAGGAAAAGCCAGGGGGGGAGAGGATAATAGCGGATGTAACAGTAGTGGTGGCATTCTCACCAGCCTTCGTAGCTCTATTGTCCAAGTCTCATTAGGAGCCTATTCGCATTCTAGGAAGAGTTGAAACAAGTCCGAGGAACGGTATCAATAGTAAGTAGAGGTCATACTATGTGATCTTTGCCTTTCTTTGTTTTCTCAGATATTTCCTATTTTTCAAGCGAGCTAGTGAAGTACCTCTTAGCTTAGGAAAGCGGGTTCTAGCAAGCCAGTTTAAAAGCGGGGGCTCTAGGACAGTTTGAAAGTTTCCCAAGGAATATTGATATTGAAAAGAGCAGGTCCAGCAAGTTTGTTTGAAAGCCTTTAAGCATTCCCCGGTGCTTATGCACTAAAAGTCTTTGTCCCTGTATCGTCTATTAAGGTTACTTCTTTAATAAGCAGCTTATTTTCTTTCAATTGTATAATAGCTAACCCTTGAAAGTACTTTTGATATTCACCCCACCGCGTAATATCTCATGTTCTTAGATCAATGGGAATGGTAGAGAATGAACTCCCCAATGGCATGAATAATCAGGCTTATAGCTTGACTAGTCTTCCACTAAGTTTACACCATTCAACAACTCTGTACTGTAATTTTGACTTCCACGTAGCTACAACTGCGGAGCTGAAAGCTACAACCGCTTCTTAATTATACGAGAACCTAGGTTTTGTTTTGCTTTATACTACTTACAGAGAACGTAAGAACCTTAGCCTCTTTGTTTCCCCTGCTTTAGTCGATAAAATGGAATCAATTTCCACTCCCTTTGTCATCTCGAACTATTGAACGATATCAAATCTTTCTATGTGAAGCTTCTATTCGAGGGCACTGACTCTCAGTCCATGTGCTGTAGTATCAACTCGCATAGGACCTTAACTAGACTCATATTCCAGCAGTATCCTCTTCTAGTCTAGCTTCGCCCTTCCCTGTCCAGCTCAATCTGATTAGCTGCCTTCTTCATGCAGCTCTTGTCTAAGTTAGATATTGGATTTCATTTCTTTCAGTCTATGGTTCATATTTGAGTTCAAATTGAGCTTCTTTCTCGGATTCTCATTTCAAATGCGGAGTGCAGCACCTATCTTTCTTTCCTATCCCTTTTCTTTGCGTAAGCTTAGATTGACCTTACGTAATTCGGTCCTTTCTTTGCAACCAAGTCAACATATAGAAGGTTTAACCGCTAGCAGAAAGTCTGGGTTATACGGATCTCGACGGAAAGGGTAGGAAGCAACTGACCACTTTCACGATATAAATGAAGCTAGTTCGGAGTTTCGTTTCCGGTTGTCCTTGAATAGTCATTTAGAAAGTTAGTCTACTTTCTCTAAGGTTAGCTTTCAAGCTGGATGGAAGGAATTTGAATGTAATAATATCGATTCATACAAAAGTCTCTTCATAAAACATGTCCAAGTCTATGAACAAAATTGAGATCTTCGGAATCAAAAGCAATAAATGAGTTGGCCCCTTCCTTGTCTCCCCACTCTCTGGTTCACCTTTAGACGGGTCTATTTGAACACCCTAATATCTTCTAAGACACGATCAACGCTGCCGATCATTAATATCGTTGAACTTTAATCGGTTGATTTACCGACGTGGTACTTCTACTCCGCCCGTAACTGGCTGGCCCCTTCTTCTCTGCTTTTCCTAAGTCCGAATTGAAATAGAAATAAGAGAAGAAAACATCTCACAAACCAACCGAAATTTAGAACATAGTTAACAGCGTCTATAAAGTAGGGGCTTCGTACACTGTGCTGTATCAGGTCAAAGTGGAGATTTTGAAGAACTCCTATATCCAATGAACCACGGTGTATGTGTGCCGCAACCTGCTGTATAGTCAACCCAGCGGGGAATAGATAATCTTGCCCGCTAGGCATATTCAAATCAAGATTGAACAAAGCCATTAGGAGTTCGCCAATTTGCTCCCGGACAGAGTCGAGCGCCAAGTCTCCCAAGCGCTCTTCCCTTCCATCTTATGGGGAGTCAATCCGGGCAAACGTCCAGCCCTCACACGAGAATGGCCAAGGGAAAGGACAAGCTCAGATTCAATATAAATTGTTGAGTCAGAAAATATGCAAAATGGAATAATCTCAAATAGACCAAGAACAAATTCTTTATCAAAGTATGGAATAGATAACTTATTATTATATAAGAGGCACCAATCCCAATCCAAATGGGAGTGGTTTTTGAGGCAGAAGGGATGTCCTCCGGTAAGCCTGGCGGTAGCTCAGCTCCCTCCCCAAAAGATTTTCAATGTTCATATATAGAAAGAAAGGAGGCACCTCTAAATTCAAGATAGCCATTAGAATTTGGCAAGTGAAGATAGACAAGAGTTTATTCCTATACTCAAAGGGTCGTGCTACCCAGGTCAGGGGTACTATACCTGAGACTTTGTCGGCTCCAGAAGCATTTCCCTCGCCCTTGTTGGTCAAAGCCTTGCTTTTACGCCGCGATCGGTAACGTCAAGCTTCTGGCAAGTTCCAAAACTTGCGCCAAGCTATATTCGCCCCAGATCACCGGGGATTTCTCCTCCTTTGTCACGTAAGCGGGGACCCCAACCCTGATTAGCTTGCACATGCAGGCTTTCCAACTCGGGAAAAGCAGCCCGCACCAAACTCACATAGTCTTTTGGTGAAAGGTGTTTTTCACTCCTATCGTGATTGATATTGAAAACCACCAGAATGATGCGGCTCTAGACTTATCAAAATCGAAGTACAGTGATCTGCTTTAACCGCTGAATGACTTCCAAGACACATTGCTTCACAATGGCTCAGTGTAAAAAGTCAATAACGACGAAGCTTTTTTGTGCCAGTTTTCTCAATTGAATGAATTGTGATATGTAAAATGCTGCTAAAGAACACATGACCAAGATACTAAATGTGTTATTTTGGGGAAGATCAGCCTGAGGTAATTTCCTTAGTAGCTTTGAGCCGTTGAGCGGCGGCCCTTCTACTCGGCACCGTCGGATCACTAAGGCCGGCTTTCGTACCTTTCGATCTGACTTACTAATTTGCTTTTGGCATATTCCTTACACTAGAGGAATTTGACCTATCCCAACAAGTCCTACCAGCAGCCTATCCTATTCTCTGCTCCCGAAGAGCCTAGACTAGACCGGTCGGCCGTTGAATGAACGAAGACTTCCCTTATCCAATGCTGTCTTTCAATATGGAAACTCTTTTCTTTCCTATTCTTCCGGCTCGATGCTAACTAAAGTCCGAAGGACCCCCAAGGGGTTCCAATCTTCCAAATTAGAGGACATATCCTATTAACTAAGGAATCCCTTTTCTCATGGAGGAGCCCGTCGCACTTTCACTTTTTTCGCTAGCATGATAGATAAAGAGCTGTGAGAAGACGATCAGGGTTTCCGCATATTCTATTAACGACACACGGGGAAGGTTTGGCGAAGGTGTCCTTCTAAGAGGAATCGTACCGTTCTCCATATGCGCCATGGCCGGAATGAAAACAGAGGGAGTCGTCAAAGAAAGATAACTACAAAGAAGGGTGTCCCTATAACTGATATGGAAATTCTTTTTAGCCAGCCAGAGAGAATGAACGCCCAATCCCCTTTGGCATACATCAACTTCGCCTTTCAATAGATGAATATTTTGTAATATGTTTGTTGCTCAACCGATCATTTCTACCACCTACTTATGCTCTCCCACTTTTCTTGGCTAATTTTGGGGAGTCAAAGTTCTTTGGTTTCAACGGATAAATAAGAAGGAAAGATGGAGCCGGGGCTACGTTCTTCCTCGATCCATGAAAGTACATATTGTACTTGTTATGGAAATCTTGTTTAGATCTAAACCCAATACGATTTCTTCACTTTACTAGAAGTTTCGCAGCAGCCTGCGCTTAGTCCCTGTATTTACAGAAAGCCAATCCTGAAGAAGACGGCGGTTTCCATACGCATGTCAAAATTCGCAACAGGGGTTAGAGTACGTGCCGGCGCCAGCTCTGGTTCCGCCATTCAAGGTTGATTCACCTCCGGAGCAGGGGAAGGCGACTCCCTTGGAGGCAGATTTAGATCGATCTCATTCTTTGGTAAAACAAAGGAAGGATTTCCATCATAGAGTAAACCAAAAGTGAAAGCGACGATTAGCAGATCGGGTAAAACGGAATAAACCTAATTTGGAAGATCCACTTGACTTGTCCAAAAAGAACCAAAAATATGGATAAATGAGCGCGAAGTCATAAGTTCTCTCTTGCGTTCTCGATCGGAAAAGAATCAATCCGAAAAAGAAGAAGAAGAAGAAAAAGCCCATTCCGAAAAGGAGGATCCGCACAAAATCGATAAACAAAGAAAAAAGCTTGAGATCAATTCCAGTTGATTCTCAATCCCCATGGAAAGCTCTTCATGTCCTACGAAAACAAAAAGAAGAATGAGGAAGAAAAAGAGAAAAGAAAGATGAGACGATTCGAGATCAGCGAGTGCAATTCTCACGAGAAGCAGAAGCTCCTCCCTTAGCTAAGACTCGTTAGGCTAAACGACAGACACATTCGAAAACTAAAGCGCAGCACCCAGAAGAGTTGGGGTGGGAATGGCAGACAGAGAAGAGATTAGAAATTAGAGAGAGAGCACAAAGAAGTGGTTTGACTCAAAAGCGCAAGAAAGAGAGGAACTCATTCAAGCAAGCTAATTCGACCTTTGTAAAAAGACAGAGATTAATGTGGACAGATTCCAGTGGCATTTCGCTCCACTAGAGAGAGAGAGAAGGTTCGCTTTTTAGGCTTGTGAAAGAAAGAAGAAAGAAATTTGCCTGAACCTTACAAGTAGTGGGCAATGAAAAATGCAAGCACGGTTTGGGGAGGGATTTGTTTTTACAGAGAGCCGTTCAACAACTCTCATCTTTGGATGATAGAAAGAGAAGAGAGTGACTTTACCGCTTTCCTTTCCCCTCAGGTCTTGGATCGCCTACTAAATCTCTTTACGTTCTCCGTTTCTGGTCAAGAGAAAGTAGGAGTAGCGGGTACTATTGGCGACCTCTTCTTGCCCTCTTCCTATATTTAGGGGGTTGAGGCGAGAAATGGCTTGAACGGGGAGAGGGGGAGTCGTGCCCATTCTCTCTCCGGGCCAACCTTACACAGCGAAGGATTCATTCTTATCGGAGCGTATACGAGCGAGCGGAGCCCAGGGAACGGGGAAGCCCGGCATAGAAAAGAAAGATCGTCGCTGCTAAATGGATTTGAGTTTCGGGCTCGGGCAAGACGAGAAAGTAGATATTCTACATTTTCCGTGACAGGTGGTTGTCGTAGATAGGAGCGACTTTCTTGTGGTAGTCATTTCGAATGATCACCTCTAATGCGGATTCTTTCCGCCCCAATAAGCCAGTCACAGACAATAACTCAACCGGACATGAGAGTTTCTTCTCATCCAGCTCAGGAAACCTTTGCCGAACCGAAATCAGATCTCAGATTGACTGAAGTCGAAAAAAAGCCTATTTGGGGGAAGAGGCCCATTCCCATTTTGTCTAACTTTGCTAATGAACAGATGTGGAAAGTTGCCTATCAACCAATGATCATTCTTTTGGCAAGTATTTGACGATTAAGATTTGCTAGAAAGCTTTTTGATCCCGGAGATTTTGGGCCGAAGATCAGCACAGATTTTGTCTTCTTTGGTCGGGTGGCGGGTGGAGAATTAGAAAAAGCATTCTTCGCAGATTTGTTGCACTTTCTTAGTCTTTCTTCAAGGCCTGGTAATCTACCAAGAAATATTGAATGGTGATGTTCGCCCTTTATTTACTCGATGTTTTTTTCTTCCAATTTCGGGTATTCGTCACCCAGCTCCACGGGAAAAGGAAAAAGATAAGAAAAGGCGAAACGTTCGTACAAAGTCAACCTCTTCCGACAATTCTAATAGTCTCACTCAAGAAGCTCCCTCTCATTGGAATTGGCTCTCCTCCTTCCGAATGCGACAAAGGGAATTACCTCTCCAAAAGAAAAAGCCTTCCATAAGATGGGCGGTCGACCCCCAAGAGTTCCAACGAACCAGGCCCCTTTCCCCCAGAACAGAATAGAATCTGAAACTTCCAGTGACTTAGTCAGTCAGTCATGCAGTGGAGGATTTTGAGAAATGCGCCCGAATGTCCCCCCTACCCCCATAAGACTCTCGAAAAAGAGAAAGAGGATCATCAATCAAGTCTTTCTTCTCTTCTTTCATGTGGAAGAGGGTCATCCATACAGAGAATTCGACAGACAAGACTACGGCTACCACTTATTCTTTTCTTCTTTTTGTTTTGATGTCTTTTTTCTTTCAACCCTTTAACCACACTGACTTTGGAATGAAGGAGATCTCGACTTTGCTCAAAGAAAATTGTCCACGTGGCGAACTATTGATCAGACAGACGAACCGGTTCGATCGGAAGACTGACTTCTTTCCCCCCTTGGCCCTTGCCGCCTGCAAGAGACTTGGTGGCAACAAACCCCACGTGCCCCTTAGATTACCCAAAGAACAATTGGAGGATTGATTCTCCTTTTTGAATTCGAATTTGCCTTCCTCTTTTCTTTTACCCCAGGAGCTACAACAAGACAGACAGATAGGGGACTTTTTTCCTCTTTCGACAAATCAGCAATTTCCCCATTTGACCCACCACTTTTCACCGGTGAAAACTCCAGGCTTTTTCCGTCACAAGAGTAACTAGCTTGCTTCTATTCTCTCTCCGCAAAGGAAGGCTTGACTTGCTCCCCCGCCGTGGTCGTCCTCCTCGGGGTTAATCCGACCCTCGCGATCGATTGTCCTTATTTATCCGGATTTTCTTTGATCGAGGAAGAAAAGAAAGATCGACCCCCTCTTCTCGTCGAGTTGCTTTGCCCCTCTCCCTATCGATCGAGCTGCTTTACCGAGGTGAAAGAATAAAGAAAGAGGAGAAAGAACCAAGAGACACAATAACCGAGTTTACAGTTAAAGAATAAATAGGTGAAATCAGGGGAAGAAGACGAGCAGAGAAGCCTATCTTACCTCGTGAAAGAATCAAAGATAAATGAAAGCGAAAACTAGTACTCCTCATGAACCTCGTAAACTCTTATGATCTTACCTCCTTCACCTTTGAACCTTATTTATTAACCTGACCTGACTTCTTACTGTTACTCTGAGCTTTCTCCTGAACCTGACGAGAATGAAAGAAGAAGACAAGAAAGATTAATGAGACAGATTGAACGAACTCTGTTACTCTCCCTGACCAGTCAAAGAGAAATACTCAACCGAAACCCTTTTCCTCTCTCTCCTTTTCCTATGGATTCTTTCACTCGGTAAACTCCTGTTTATTCTTGAACTGATCTTGATCCTTTCTTTCACTCTTTTCCTCTCCCTTGTAACAAAGATTAATTAGAGTTTACGAACTGAACCTGATTTCACTGTAAGACGAAAGCAAGAAGAATGAGACTGAACTACTTACTTCCCCTTAACCTCTCCAACTATCAGCTTCGCTCCTTTTCCTATGCATTCTTTAACTTCTCTTTCTCCTTTCAAACACTCTTTTACTCGACTGTAAACTAAGACTGAACTCAAGCAAGATTCATTCTCCCTCCTGACCTCCTACACCTATCCTACCTACTAATAGCCTTTCCAGTTCAAGAAGCAAGCCGTAAACTGGGGTTGAACTATTCTTTCACAAGGTAAATAGGCCGGATGATAGGTTGAGTAAGCAAAAGGAGACTCAACATTCATTCTCCTTCACTCCTCTCCCTCTCCAACTATTGGTCTCGCAGCTTCGCTCCTCTCTGTCTTAGTTCTAGCTTTGTTTTATTCCCTGATTGAACTAGAACTAGGGTTTCACTATTCTTTCACTTACAACTCTGTCTTCGTCTTCTCTTCTGACTTTGACTCGAGCTACTTACTCCTATTAATGATGCTTCAGCTTTTCCTCTACTCTAGCGGGTCCGGTGAAGGTTCAGTAGCTAGCTCTTTTTCGGTTTCGTCTTTCAAAGACTGTAAACTCTCTGGCTTGACTTTAGTCTTTCCTCTCCCTAGAATTATTCTTTAACTGTAAAGGACGGACAGGTGATTGAATCTTGTCTTGCTTTCCTCTTTACTTGTTCAATCAGTCAGGGAATAGAGTCTCAGGTTGTTCCGGAGTTGTACTTGTTTTCGCTTTCATTTACTCGACGGGAAAGTCAGCTAATTCATTGATTCAAAGACTGTAAAGGGAATATCGTATTAAGGAGTTGAGGATAAGGAGTTCAGTCTCAGTCATAAGGAGGAGTCTCCCTTCTTTCCTTTTAGTCTCTCCTGTAAAGAAAGGATACGGTAAGGATTGAATATGCGAGTTAAGGAGAATGAAGAAAGGATAGCTTCTAACCCTCTTTCCTTTTATTCAAAGACTGTAAACTCTCTGGCTTTAGTCTTTACTTGTTCAATCTTCAGGTTTAAAAGGTTAAGTCGAATTGAATTAATCTTTCTTGAGTCTTTCTTTGTTCAATCAGGTAATAACTAAATAGAGTAAGCCGGGTATAAGGGTATAAGGTTCCGGGAAAGAAGTAGGAGCTTTCGGATTGAATGAAGTAGCTCAGGTAATTAAGGTGAGGGAGTGAAACCCTTGTTGTAGAGGAGTGGGCAGGAGCAGATCAAGAATAAGTAGTCTTTACTTACCTTGTTCAATCAGGTTCGAGAGTAAGTAGCTCTCCTGGCAAGTCTGATTAATCTTTCTTTCCTTTTAGTCTCTCCTGTAAAGGAATAAGAATAAACAAAGGATAGGTATAGGAGTGAAGTAGCTAAGGAGAATGCATCGGAGCGAAGCCACTTGTAGAGGTTCCAGGGCAGGTTCAGTAGTTAAGGAGAATGAATAAGAATAAGGAGTTTAGTCTTTACTTGTGAAAGGATAGGTGAATGAATGAGCTTACCTTTACTTCCTGCTAAGGAGAAAGAACCAATGAGACCGGGTTTACTAGGTGACGGATTGCAGAAGAACATAAATACGGGGGGAAAGACCTGAAAATAGCTTTCTCTTGTTCTCGAATAGTTAAACCCCTGTTTACGAGGTTCATGAGTTCCATCAGTCTCATTCAGCTTTAAGTCTCTCCCTTCTAGAACTGTAAACAAGGTTAAGGAGCAAACAAAGCAGCGAGACTGGAAAGGATGGGTTCAGGGACTAGAGAGTCAGTCTTTCCTTCCGACAATCCTAATATCCTCTTGAGTTTCGGCAGGAGAGCAAATTCATTAGCAGCTTTACCAATAGAATAGATGAAAGAAGGAATAGGGTCAGTCTCATTAATCTTGCTTCTTCTTCTTTTCTTACTGTTCAAGAAGGGACAGAGGAAAGAGTTGTTGAGTCTCATTCATCTTTAGTTCAGTCTTTACAGTGAGTGAAAGAATAGTTCAACCCTTGCAAAGAAGGGAGGAGAGGAAAGAAGGTGAGTGCCTGAAGTAGTGAAGGAGAAAAAACCAAAGCTAAGTCGCGAAGCTGCCAGACCGAGAAGAAAGAATCCAGAGGAAAATAGCAAGCAGCTTTTCTGAATCCTTTGACAGTTAAAGAATCTAAATTCAATCAGGTGACGGGGCAGGCAGGGGAAAGAGGGAGTGAACGCATCTTGCTTAAGGCTTTCTCTTGCTTGAGTCTTGAAACACTATAGGTTCCTTCCTGCAGTTACTTTTATTCAAAGACTGTAAAGGAGCTTGAGGTTGAGTCTGACAGTTCACTCTCATTCATCTTTATTTAGTCTTTTTTCAATCAAGAAATATCATATAAGTCCGGGAAGATAAAGAAATATTGTTTGATTATATTCTTCTGGGACGTCAGGTTAGCTTGACCTTTCTGTAATTCATCTTGTTGTTTGTCTTGCTTTAGAGTTGAATGAGTTTACCTTTCTTTCTTGTAATAAATCTTGTTGTTTGTTGTTGTCTTGGTTGCTCGTCAGGTGAGTGAATGAGCTTCCCTTTCTTGTAATGTGAATCTTGTTGTTTGTCTTGCTTTCTCGTCACTATCAGAGGTTAGCTTGACCTTCCTGTATGTAATTCATGTTGTTGTCTTGCTTGCTTGCTCGTCAGGAGAGGACTTGACCTTCTTTCCTGTAATAAATCTTGTTGTTGTTGTTGTTGTCTTGCTAGAGGTTAATGAGCAGCTTGAGCTTGACCTTCTTTCCTTTCATTCATAATCTTGTTGTTCTTGTCTTGCTTTCGGCTTTACAGGAGAGAGAGGACTTGACTGACCTTCCTGTAATTCAGAATCTTGTTGTTGTCTTGCTTGCTCGTCAGGTTAAGGTTACTTACAGGATTGAAGGTAAGTAAAGTAAATAGGTTCTCGTCAGGGAATGAATGAATATCGCTTAATGTAATGAGTAGGGAGTTGGAAGTGTAATGTAATGAGTAGGGAGTTGGAAGTGTAATGTCAAAGTAGGGAGAGGGAGGAAGTGTAAGCAGTAGGAAGTTCAAGTAGGCAGTAGAGAGTTGGAAGTGTAAGTAGGCAGTTGGAAGTGTAAGAGTAGGAAGTGAAAGAAGGTTCAGTAGCTAGCTTTCTCTTGCGTCTTGACTTGTGAAAGAAAGAAGGTGAGTGCTTTCAGTAGTTCAGGATAAATTAAGTAGCTATAGAATCTGAAAGGGAAGAAGCAGCTTTACACCTCCTTCAATCAGTCGAATGAATCTTGAGTCTTGACTTACAGTTCACTCTCCTCATTAATCTTGAGTTAAGGATTGACTTCTTCAATCAGAGTTGGACAGGTTCCGGAGTTCAGACTCAGACAGAGAGAGGTTCAGGTTCCAGAGTTCAGACTCAGATAGAGGTTCAGGAGAAAGAATACCATTTACTTACCGAGTGAAAGATAATGTGAATTAGGAGTAGAGTAGAAGTTAAGCAAAGGACAGGAGCGCAGAGTTGGAAGTGAAAGAGTCAATGAATTAGCTGCAGCTTTATCAATAGATAGAATAGGTGAATGAGCTTGACCTTCCGCTCAACCTATTTACATACAAGGTGAAAGAGTGAAATCAGTCTCATTACATTAAGCCTCAAATCCTGGGAAAGTCCGGAGAAAGAAAAACTCTCACCAATACACTGATACCTCTGAAAGAATATAACGAACAAGAAAGAGAGACCATAAAATAGCTTTCCCTTGTCCAAGAGGGAGTGAAGGTGATAAAGTAAGTAGTTATTTCGTTTACTGTTCAAGAAAGCCAGAAAGAGTGAGTTAAGGTTTAGGAGCAGAGCAATCAAACCGATAGGGGAAGGTTCAGTAGTTATTCAGTTTATTTAGAGTGAAAGAAAGGAGAAAGATCAGTTAAGGGTCAGGAGCAGAGCAATGAAATCGATAGGTTCAGGAGCAGAGCAATGAAACCGACTTTTCCGTCGTCTTCTTCTTTCGTTTCGTCTTACAGTTACATACAGTCTAATTAATCTTGAGTTCAGTCTTAGTTTACTGTGAATGAATAGATTCTCGACCGGCCATATGTCCTCTGAAGGAGAAAGAACCAATGAGACCTTATTGTAGAGGTGACGGATTGAATTAATTTACTCGGCAACAAAGAAGTAAGAGGTTCAGGATCATTCATCAATAGAGTAGAGGAATAAGGGTGTCGGTGGATTCTTTCAAACACTATAAAGGATCAAGAATCAATAGGAGTTTCGTCTTGACTGACCACAGTAGCTCAGCTGCTTTACCCATAGGTGATTGAGCGCGAAGCCGAGGTTCCTTCTTTCATTTATTCGACCAAGAAGTAAGGGATCATTAATCTTGTCTTGCTTCAGTCTTGACTTCCTACCGTATTCTTCTTTTCTTTACTCGACTGTAAAGGATGGATAAGGAACGAAATGAATATGCTTTATATTTACTTACTACCTCTTTCAAACACTGTAACAGGATAAGAAAGGATAGGGGAATGAGCTTCTTCATCTTGTCTTGCTTTCCTCAAATAGCTTTACCTCGTTCAACAATAAATAGGGGGTAGAACGATAGGGAGAGTGAGTAGTTCAGCAGACTGATAGTTGTAGGGGTTGCGTTCATGAGTAAGTAGCTCGACAGACAGTAAAGGGGCCCGTTCAGGATCAAGAGTTCCATCAGTAAAAGGTGAAGAGAATAAGCAGAAAGATCAGAGCTATGATTCCATACAGTTAAACAAAGAAGAAGCGAAATAAGGCAATAAAGGTTCTGTCTCATTCATTAATGTTGAGTCTCCCTTCTTTCAAACACTGTCAAAAAGGGAATATCAGTGTGAAGTAGCTCTTTGTCGGGTTCTTCTTCTTTTATTTACTTACTCTCCAGCCAGTATAGGATAAGAAAGGAGAGGTTTAGGAGTTCAAGAAGGATTGAATGAATTTACGAGACGGGAAAACAGCTAAAGCTAATTCATTGATTCTTTCATTCTCAATAGGTGGTTCAGTAGGGGAATACAGGAGAGGTGCAGGGGAAGGTTCTTCTCATCCAGCCTATGTTACAGAGTGAAACCCCAGTTCAAGGGAGAAAGATCAGTTAAAGAAGGGTCCGGGTCAGGAGTTTACAGTGAAAGAAGTAGGAGTAGAGTCTTTCCTTACAGTTCCGGTTGAACGAACTATCTCTTTGATTGAACGAGTAGGTGTTTGGTCAGGTAATATCGTCAAGGATTACAGAGGGAAGAGGAGAAAGAATGTTTCATTTGAGAAGGAGGAGAGAGAAGAAGTAGTTAGTTTCGACTTTCCCTTTATTCAAAGACTGTAAACAAGAGAATATACGTTCATTTGATTCAGTAGCTAATTCAATGACTCAAGAAAAGAGTTGACTCTGAAATCCGGCTAAAGAAAGAAGACGACGAGAAGAGGTTCCCGTTCATGAGTAAGTGTAAGAGTTGGAAGTGAAAGAAGTAGAATTAAGTAAGTAGCCTATTAAATCAGACAAGGGAATACAGGTGAAGCAGAGAACCAATGAGCGAGACCGATAGCTTCAGGGGAAGGAGATTCTCATACTAACTTTACTACCTTACCTTGTGATTGAGTGAAAGAAGTAGGAGCTTGAGGAGAAGAAGTAGTTATTTAGTTTAGGATCTTTAATAAATAAGGAGTTCCATCAGTCTAACGAAGAAATAGAGTAGTTAAAGAGGATCAGTTAAGTAAAGAAAGTATAAGGCTCAAGGAGAAGAGACCGTAAGTAAAGGGTAGGAGATAATTCATCTTCTTTTACCGACTCTATAGATAGGAAGGAAAAGGGCGTCGGTTGAGGCAAGCAGCTAACTCCTTCTTTCAAACAAAGACTGTAACACCTCGTCGGGTCAGGTTCAGCCAATGGAATAGTTAAAGAGTGAAGTAGAATGAATAAATAAATAAATAGGAGAGAGGGGAATCAATAGAGAGAGGTTACGGATATGAATAGAGAGAGGTTACGGATAAAGAGTGAAATAGGAGCTTGACCTGATTCTCATCCAGCTTGCCTAGTTCCCTTGTTTGTTCAAGAGTGAAAGCAAGAAGCATTTCATATGCGAGTGAAGGAGCCGGAGAATGAATCTTTCTTGAGTCTTTACTTCAGGTCAGGGTTTCATTCAGTAGCTCCGGGGATAGAGTCAAAGGTTTTCAGTTGAGTCTTTGTTTACCTCCTTCAATAAGGAATCAATAGGATCAGTGTTTGAATAGTGAAATCAGGGAAGGTAATAAATCAAGGTGAAGGAGGGTGAACCTATCCTTTCTTTACCTTTACTCTGTTCTAGAAGAAATGAATTAGCTTAGCTGCTTGATAGGAGAGGAAAGACTAAATAAAGATGAATGAGAGTGAACTGTAAGGAAAGAGGAAAGAGGAAGTCAAGACGAAACCTCAAACCTGGACGATTCTTCTTTCGGGAAGTAAAGTTGCTGAATGGATGAGAACCTTCTTGAACAGCTCTTGCTCCTGAACCCCTATTCCCGGACCAGATTGTAAGGAGTTAGTTAGCAGCAAAATAGCTTTACAGTCTGGAGAGTAAAGAAAAGAGATAGAACCTTTACTACAGGAGGGGGGAGTAAATGAATGAAAGAAGGAAGGAAGGAGTTAGCAGCTTTTCAAGGAAAGAAGGTAAGGAAGGAGTTAGCAGCTTTTCAAGGAAATAAGGAAGGAGTTAGCAGCTTTATAAGCCGAAACCAACTATCAGGGAGAGTGAACTGTCAGACACATTAGACTGATCCTACTGATTGAACTGTAAAGGGATTCCATTGTCGGAACCAAAGACTCTATTCCCGGACTAACTATTCTTCAAACACTCGGTAAAGCTAGAAGAAGAACCTTTGACTCTACTTGATTACCTGACCTTCGCTATTGAACCGGAAGGAAAGAGAAGCTCCGAAACTCAAGCACTTGTCCCCTCTTGAACTGCTTGCTTCGCTCCTTATACTTTATTACCGGATTGAACAGTAAACAAAGACTCAAGGAAAGACTCAAGAAAGATGAATGAGAGTGAACTGTAAGGAAAGACTCAAGATTCCTTCTTTCACTCTTTCACTCGGTAAAGCTAGAAGAAGAACCTGAACCTCGGCTTCGCGCCTGAACTATACTATTCTTGAACAAGGTAAGTCAAGCTTATGAATGAGAGCTCACTCCGTACCCTATTTCTTCTTTCTCCTTCACCGGAACACAAGGGAGAGTGAACTGTCAGACTCATTAGACTGATCCTACTGATTGAACTAGGCTGAACTCTGGCTCCTTTGACTGATTGAAGAAGAAAAAGAAAGGAAAGACGAAAGAAGAATTAGACAGAACAGAGCTCCTGAACCTGACGAGAAAGAAATCAGGCAATGGGTGAAACCGACAGGTGAATGGAGACTCCTTATTAATTCTCCTTCACAGTCAGACTCAACCGAAAACCTTTCCCTCGGCTTCGCTCATTCACTATTCTTGAACAATTCCATTGCCTGCCCCTATTTATTCTTTTCCTTCACTGATATTACCGAAAGTTCTTGTTCTTTCCCTTCTTTCACAGTAAACAGGCTTAGCTCTGGCTCTTTCTTCTCTTTCTCCTTAATGAGAGTTCCCTCCGTACGTAACCTATTTATTTATTCTATTTTATTACCTTTACTATTCTTTATAGAGGTAAAGCTCATTCACCTATTTATTCTTTTTCTTCTTTCACAGTAAACAGGGAATCTTAGCTAGGGCTCTGATCTTTCTCCTTAATTCTCTTTCAGTTCTTTCTTGTGAGTTATTCTTTAACTGTCAACTCGGTAAATGGGTTCATGAAGTAGCTAATGAATGTAAACAAAGAAGAAAGATTAATGAGACTGATTGAACGAGGTAAAGTAAACTCCTGCTGAACCTTTGACTCTATTCCCGTCAGTGATTGTTCCTTATTATCAGTTCTTGTTCCCCTCTCCCTTCTTTCACTGTAACCTCGGTGATTGTGTGTCTCGCTGCTTCGCACCTTTCCGATTCGTCATCCTTTTCCTCTTGCTCTTGTTTTCATCAATCAGCTATTTCCTGTAAGAAAGATTGATTCTCCGATTCCTTCTTTAACTGTAAACTCCCGAACTTGGACTATTCTTCTTGAACGAGGTAAAGCTAGAAGAAGAACCTTTCGAGTCGAGCCATAGTGTTTAGAAGAAAACTTAACTGCTCCTGAACCTTCTCTCTCCGAGTTTACTGTGTTTGAAAGAGGGGAGATGAAAGATTAATGAGACTGAACTTCACTCTTGTTCCTATTCTCTCGTGAACCGATATGACCTGAGCTACTGATGAACCTTTACAGTGAAAGAATGAATTAGCAGCTTTGAAAGACGAAACCGAAAGAAGAATTAGACTGAAGCAAGACAAGAAAGAGTAAATGAATGAAAGAAGGAAGAGGAAAGACTATCGATGAATGAGACAAGAATGAGACTGTAAACACTCGTTATTCATCATGATCCTTTTATTCATCATTCTCCTTTTCCTATTTATTCTTGAACTATAAAAGAGAAATACTCTCAATTAATTCTTGATCTGATCCTTCTTTCACTCTTGAACGAGGGTTGAACTATTCTTTCTCTTCCCTTGAACCTGAAAGTTTTGAAAGTCAAGACTTAAGATTCATTCTTGATCTGATCCTGAACCTTCTTTCACTCTTTTACTAGGTAAATAGAATAGGTGTTTGATTGATACTAGGTAAATAGAATAGGTGTTTGATTGAACTCGGTCTCTTCTCTTTGCTTTTCTTTCCTCTCTTTTCTTTCACTCGGTAAATAGATAGTAGTAGTCTTTCTCCTGCCCCTTCTTTCACTCGGTAAATAGGCTTCTCTCCTGGACTTCTTTCACTCAGTTTGTTTTCTCCTTCACCTATTCTTTATGGTCTCAGAATTCCATTGCCTTCCCCTCTACAACTCTCAGTCAAGTCAAGCTGCTTCGTTCCTCTTTGCTCCCTATCTAGTCTAGTTCTATTCTATCTATCTAGTAAGGCTTTGATTTACGAGGTTCTGAATACTGCATTTCTGACTTAATGGATGCACTAATGGATGAGGGGTAGCGTGGGAAATTCCTGAATCTCGAGAGAACGTTGATCAATATGAAGGAAGAGATCGAGGATCCTGATCTTTGTCAACACAAGACTCGGAGCCCCCTGCACAAACAAAAAATCCTGAGGAATTGAAAATGCCTTTCGGATTTCTTCTCGTGGAGGGGAAAAGACTCATTTCTCATTCGAGATAGGGGGGAGCTATTGTGAGGCCGTCAGAGGAGGAAGCGACAAATAACTTTTACCGAGTTCCCCAACACTTAGCTTAGTAGCTCAACTCTTTCGACTGGCGTGACGCTGCTGGATGCTTCTGATCAATAGGAAGAGGAGGAAAAAAAGCTTATGATGAGCATCTATTTGAGTCGATCATTTCCAAGATCTAATTCGAGTTTTTTCTTATGTAGTGGAAACGCCTTACAATCTGAAGTTTTACGCTTAAGGGAAGAAATGTTCTTGGTGGATGCAGGACCTGGGACCCCCAGAATTTGTATGCAAGATGAACCTACAGGAGTGCCAATCAACCGAGCCACCAGGTTTGAGAATAAGGTGGGATCCCTGGATCTAGTGGCCGGTGAATCACTGATCAAAGAGCCAATTTTGGAGAGATTCTTCATCGATCTAGTGGCCGGCGAATCACTGATCAAAGAGCGAGCAGCCGCCAGGTTTAATGATTTGGTGGGATCCACAGATGTAGTGGCTGGTGAACCGCTTTTTCTTCTTCCACGAAGATTCAGACAAAACCGAGCTTGGATGGAACTGAACAAGATTTGGCAAACGAATACAAAAGTCAAAGGCTTTATTATTGAGAAAGTCAAAGGAGGTTATTCAGTAGCCATCGCGGGTTTCATTACTTTTCTTCCATTCCGTCCTCTCATAAGTCAAAGGATATCGAATGAGAGATTCACCATTGAGAGCATTAACCCAAAAAGAACGAATATTGTGGTGTTCTAAGAGTGGCGGATCAAACAAGAACTTGTCGGTCGAGCTGCTCCTGAACCTGATTGAACTGTAAGAAAAGAAGAATCAACCTCAAACCTTTTCCTATCCGAGTTGCAAGTGAAAGAATAAATAGGAAAAGGAGCTGCATGAGAAGAACCTATACAGAAGAGTCAATTCAGATTCAATCCTGAACCTCTCCAACAAGGAAAGACTCAACAAATGAAAGAAAGAGAAGCTCAATCTCATTCACCTATCCAACTCTCAGTCAAGTCAACCATTGCCTTCGTCTCCTGATAACATTCTATCACCTTAATCCATTCTTTTGTTGAGGGTCTTGCACTTATTCCTTCCGGCCCTATATTTACATAGCGAATCAAGGCAAAAGCTCTTACTCGAATGCGTGACTGCAGCGCGCCTATCGCCCCGGCACGGCACTATAAAATGCATGTTGGGTTGAGCAAGAATACAACGACTAGGGAAACGCATAAGGGGATTGAAGGCATAGTCTCAATAAACAAAATGTTGTTCCAACCAACGAGTGGCGGATTTTGATGGAGTCTCGCAAAAGAGGATCCTTACCTTTATATACAAAGGGCGCGGGAGGGCAACAACTAGCAGCTCTCATCTTTCATTTGGTTGCGTCCTTCTTTTTCTTTTATTCATATTCAATCTTCCGCTTTCATCGCTCGTAGTTTCTCTCTTCCTTAATGCTATCTTCTTCTTAGCCTCGTTTGGCGCTATATACCTTATTTGCTTTGCTTCTATTACGTGTCCATGAACATTCGAGTGCCCATCTTTCTGAGTTCAAAGAGGGTTTCGCGAGTCCAAAACTGGAGGTTTAGTGTTCGTCCACAAAAGGGGAGTCCGTTTCTAGGCCACTCACATGTTGTCAATTCGAATGCTTGATAATTTGCTTTAAGGTCCCTAGGACCATCGACTTTAATCTTGACTAGTCGAGCAAGGAATTCCTTTCTTTTTTCTTATGGTAAGTGGTCGTCTTCTTTTATTTCAGACTGATCTTCCTTCCCCCTTGCCTGACGAGCTGGGGCAATCAGTCCATTCATTCCTGCCCTTCATTCAATGGATCGCTTAGCTCTATTTCTCAGTCAATCCCCTTTCTTTGTTCATGGCTTTTCATTCATTTTTAGTAAAGCTTTTCTTTTCTGTAAAGATCTCGATGACCCTGAATGAGAAGTGGTTTTTTTTACGGTCTTGGCCTGAGTGATCTCTGAAACTGAAAGCTTTTCGACTGAAAAGTGACCAATTAGGTCAGTAGCAGCCTGACGAGCTGGGATAAGTAGGTAGCTGATAGACCAAATAAGCACAGTAGCAGTTTAGAGCCGAAGGAGCGAAGCAGCTCCACGAGAAGAGGCGCGAAGCGGCTCGACTGTAAAGGAGAGGAGAGGAGCGAAGCAGCTTTACCGAGGGGACGAGGATTGAATATGCTCTCCTGTAAAGGTTCAGGTTGAACTATCTCTTTTCTTTCAGAGTCTACTTGACTTCTTTTTTTTCTTTATGTTGTTCCGTTTGTAAAGACCAGTCAGTGGTTTTGGCATATCTTATGCAATCGATTGATTCTATCAGGTCTATTCTTCGGTAGTGCATAGGCTCCGGCTTCTTCCTCTAGGCGAGCCACTACTTGCGTGTGTGTAATTCATAGCAGTTTTTTGATTATGGAGCTATTGGATTTATAGTAGAGAGCGGTAAGTTAGTGCTGTTCTAAGGAAGTGGTAGCAGTTCCAGTACACAAACAAGGTGGGTTGGGGTGACGGAGGTATTTTGAGCACATACTTTTTGCTTTAATAGAGAAAGGGCTTGGCATTTCACTCTTTGTTGTGGGGTTGTCACGGATTGGCCGGCCATACGGGAAGTCCAAGGAGTTTTTTCTTTGTGGAGGTTTCACATCACATTAGTCATTCCATTCCTTCCGGATAACCTAAAACGTGTAGGCCTACCGAGAGGGTACTTTCAGATTTGAAAAAGGGTTCTATTACGATGTATACGATGTGATATCAAAGAAGAAGAAAACAGGTTCTTCTCTTGAGCCTATTTTCTTTCATGGATCTTGCCGCTTAAAACTGGTAGGTAGGTTTGTCTTTCTCTGGATCCCGTTGAGCTGAAAGACAGAAGACATACATCAAAAATCGTTTAGATCAGGACCGGGCTCTCGAAAGCTCATGTGCCGTAGGTGGGAAGATATGGGCTGTAAAAGCATGTTAATAATCTCAGCAGGCCCTTATGCCCCGAATGCTCAGCTAAAATGTCAAACGAAAAGTAATAACTAATAGGAGCACTCATTCAACCTTGGATGGTCATCAGGTATCAAAATCCGGAATTAATCGAACTGGAGGGAGCAGAGCTTACTGCTAGTAGAACAAAAGCCAGGAAAGGGGGTTGGCTGATGATGGATATTCGGGGGACCCATGGTTTACGTGTTTAAACTTCGATCGTATAGTTGGGTCTCTGCCTACTCTACGAATTCACATAAAAGGAAGACCTGACTAAGCAAGTTTCTGTGTTATTGAAAACCAGGAGAGAGAAGTCGAGGAAGGAGAATCATATGAGTCCTCCTTAATTCACAAAGCCTAAAGTTGACGTTTTAATATCGATTTTCTGAAAAAAGAAATAGAAAGCCGAGGAATCAGTGAAGCTCTTTCTGTATCTACGAAATCATTAGAACCGCAGGCCCGGCCTGCTGACCCTAAAGACACGAGCTCAACCATTTGAAAAGTAGGACTGAGTATATGCTAGAATTAGAATCACGCGTAATGAAGCGCTTGTCTTACTTATCTAAAAGATAGAAAAACCCTGCTACAAATGAGCGGCATATGAACGGAACGAGACCCTTCGAAAGACGAGACTCAGATCGTGGATCAAAAAGCCCTTTCTTTACGTACTATTCATTTGATGATTTGGAAGATTTTGGATATTCCGCAGGTGCAGATTTGGCGTCGGCCTAGGCTGATTTATACGTTGGATTTGGTACGAGAGCCTATGCTTTAGGAACAGGCTCAGGCCCCATAGCTTAAGGTGGATCGGATCCTACATACTTTTCACACAGACAGACGCTAAATTGGAAAAGAAATCATCAACTTCAACTGCTTCATGCCCCGGATCACGGGTATTCTTATTGTAGTTATAGACAGACCCCACATTGGCTTGGCTACTGGAATCATTTATTTCCCTCTATTCTAGCTTCAGATTTGGCTTAAGCTTCGGATTCTTAAGATTAGGGGTAAAGAGGTTTGCTTTGGATGCTTCGGTGGGTTCGGATGAAAGAGCAAAATCTAACTCCTCAGTGGATGATTCGGCATCCTCGGGTGCTTATGTGTATGCTTTTTCAGTTTAGGAAATGAAAATGGAATCCTATTTCTAGGCCTTCCGAAACTCGGTTTTAGGCTTGAACCTTCCCCTTAGGACCAAACAAGGGCTGACATTAGCGAATGCTCATAACATCCTTGCTTTCTCGATATCAGTAATTAAGGATCTCTCCTCCTTCTGTCTGGTAGGAGCAAGCAAGAAAATGAATATAAATATGTATAAATTCCGTGAGCAGCGATTGAACTGAACGTTCCAAGTGCATCCAGCAGGAATCGAACCTACGAATTTTCCCCTTTATTAGGTCGGTATAGGTTGGGCGCTTTAACCATTCAGCCATGGATGCAAAGAGACTCAGCGAGTGAACTAAGTTTTGGTATTCCTTCTCAAGCTTCTATTTCTTCCGTTAAAGGAGATTCGGGAAAAGATGGAATAGGAAGACGTGTTTCCAAAACGAACAAGATACGGGTTGAGAAGGGGAAGTTAGCAAAGTTAGACAAGATTGGAATGGGCATAGGAACATGTATTGATGTACCAGATCTGCTAATGCTCCCAGGTTGATGCGATGTATTCCACCAGTTGACTGAAAACTTGATTATTGGTATATCGATCGGTCCAACACGGATTGAAATAGAAGCCGGTTCGACAGGAAGCTTTTGAAAACGCAGTGCACCCAGGTAAATAAGGAACGAGATGAATACAGAGGTTAAACGAGCATCCCACACCCAAAAGGTGCCCCACATAGGTCTCCCCCGAAACCCCCCAGTCACTAAAGTAAACAACGTAAAAAAAGCACCAATTTCTGTACCGGTTCCGGAAGAGCGAAGAAAAAGGGGATGTTTTGTTAATAGGAAGAAGAAAGTGTTTATAGCCGTAGCGATATAAACAAGAATACTNAAGAACGAATATTGTGGTGTTCTAAGAGTGGCGGATCAAACAAGAACTTGTCGGTCGAGCTGCTCCTGAACCTGATTGAACTGTAAGAAAAGAAGAATCAACCTCAAACCTTTTCCTATCCGAGTTGTAAGTGAAAGAATAAATAGGAAAAGGAGCTGCATGAGAAGAACCTATACAGGAGAGTCAATTCAGATTCAATCCTGAACCTCTCCAACAAGGAAAGACTCAACAAATGAAAGAAAGAGAAGCTCAATCTCATTCACCTATCCAACTCTCAGTCAAGTCAACCATTGCCTTCGTCTCCTGATAACATTCTATCACCTTAATCCATTCTTTTGTTGAGGGTCTTGCACTTATTCCTTCCGGCCCTATATTTACATAGCGAATCAAGGCAAAAGCTCTTACTCGAATGCGTGACTGCAGCGCGCCTATCGCCCCGGCACGGCACTATAAAATGCATGTTGGGTTGAGCAAGAATACAGCGACTAGGGAAACGCAGAATGGAATTGAAGGCATAGTCTCAATAAACAAAATGTTGTTCCAACCAACGAGTGGCGGATTTTGATGGAGTCTCGCAAAAGAGGATCCTTACCTTTATATACAAAGGGCGCGGGAGGGCAACAACTAGCAGCTCTCATCTTTCATTTTGTTGCGTCCTTCTTTTTCTTTTATTCATATTCAATCTTCCGCTTTCATCGCTCGTAGTTTCTCTCTTCCTTAATGCTATCTTCTTCTTAGCCTCGTTTGGCGCTATATACCTTATTTGCTTTGCTTCTCTTACGTGTCCATGAACATTCGAGTGCCCATCTTTCTGAGTTCAAAGAGGGTTTCGCGAGTCCAAAACAGGAGGTTTAGTGTTCGTCCACAAAAGGGGAGTCCGTTTCTGGGCCACTCACATGTTGTCAATTCGAATGCTTGATAATTTGCTTTAAGGTCCCTAGGACCATCGACTTTAATCTTGACTAGTCGAGCAAGGAATTCCTTTCTTTTTTCTTATGGTAAGTGGTCGTCTTCTTTTATTTCAGACTGATCTTCCTTCCCCCTTGCCTGACGAGCTGGGGCAATCAGTCCATTCATTCCTGCCCTTCATTCAATGGATCGCTTAGCTCTATTTCTCAGTCAATCCCCTTTCTTTGTTCATGGCTTTTCATTCATTTTTAGTAAAGCTTTTCTTTTCTGTAAAGATCTCGATGACCCTGAATGAGAAGTGGTTTTTTTTACGGTCTTGGCCTGAGTGATCTCTGAAACTGAAAGCTTTTCGACTGAAAAGTGACCAATTAGGTCAGTAGCAGCCTGACGAGCTGGGATAAGTAGGTAGCTGATAGACCAAATAAGCACAGTAGCAGTTTAGAGCCGAAGGAGCGAAGCAGCTCCACGAGAAGAGGCGCGAAGCGGCTCGACTGTAAAGGAGAGGAGAGGAGCGAAGCAGCTTTACCGAGGGGACGAGGATTGAATATGCTCTCCTGTAAAGGTTCAGGTTTCACTATCTCTTTTCTTTCAGAGTCTACTTGACTTCTTTTTTTTCTTTATGCTGTTCCGTTTGTAAAGACCAGTCAGTGGTTTTGGCATATCTTATGCAATCGATTGATTCTATCAGGTCTATTCTTCGGTAGTGCATAGGCTCCGGCTTCTTCCTCTAGGCGAGCCACTACTTGCGTG
>NW_019272124.1:249449-267154 GCF_002738345.1 Cucurbita maxima | reverse complement strand
GCCCCCTTGGACTCTTTGTTAAGAAATACTGGTAGAAATCTCTTGGACTCTTTGTTAAGAAATACTGGTAGAAATCTCTTGGACTCTTTGTTAAATCTCTTGGACTCTTTGTTAAGAAATACTGGTAGAAATCTCTTGGATTCTTTGTTAAATCTCTTGGACTCTTTGTTAAGAAATACTGGTAGAAATCTCTTGGACTCTTTGTTAAGAAATACTGGTAGAGAGTCTCTTGGACTCTTTGTTAAGAAATACTGGTAGAAATCTCTTGGACTCCTCTTGGACTCTTTGTTAAGAAATACTGGTAGAAATCTCTTGGACTCTTTGTTAAGAAATACTGGTAGAAATCTCTTGGACTCTTTGTTAAATCTCTTGGACTCCTCTTGGACTCTTTGTTAAGAAATACTAGTAGAGAGTCTCTTGGACTCTTTGTTAAGAAATACTGGTAGAAATCTCTTGGACTCCTCTTGGACTCTTTGTTAAGAAATACTGGTAGAGAGTCTCTTGGACTCTTTGTTAAGAAATACTGGTAGAGAGTCTCTTGGACTCTTTGTTAAGAAATACTGGTAGAAATCTCTTGGACTCCTCTTGGACTCTTTGTTAAGAAATACTGGTAGAAATCTCTTGGACTCCTCTTGGACTCTTTGTTAAGAAATACTGGTAGAGAGTCTCTTGAACTCTTTGTTAAGAAATACTGGTAGAAATCTCTTGGACTCCTCTTGGACTCTTTGTTAAGAAATACTGGTAGAAATCTCTTGGACTCCTCTTGGACTCTTTGTTAAGAAATACTGGTAGAAATACTGGTAGAAATCTCTTGGACTCCTCTTGGACTCTTTGTTAAGAAATACTGGTAGAAATCTCTTGGACTCCTCTTGGACTCTTTGTTAAGAAATACTGGTAGAAATCTCTTGGACTCCCCTTGGACTCTTTGTTAAGAAATACTGGTAGAAATCTCTTGGACTCCTTGTTAAGAAATACTGGTAGAAATCTCTTGGACTCTTTGTTAAGAAATACTGGTAGAAATCTCTTGGACTCCTCTTGGACTCTTTGTTAAGAAATACTGGTAGAAATCTCTTGGACTCCTTGTTAAGAAATACTGGTAGAAATCTCTTGGACTCTTTGTTAAGAAAATACTGGTAGAAACTCTTTGTTAAGAAATATTGGTAGAAACTCTTTGTTAAGAAATACTGGTAGAAATCTCTTGGACTCTTTGTTAAGAAATACTGGTAGAAATCTCTTGGACTCTTTGTTAAGAAATACTGGTAGAAATCTCTTGGACTCTTTGTTAAGAAATACTGGTAGAAATCTCTTGGACTCTTTGTTAAGAAATACTGGTAGAAATCTCTTGGACTCTTTGATAAGAAATACTGGTAGAAATCTCTTGGACTCTTTGTTAAATCTCTTGGACTCTTTGTTAAGAAATACTGGTAGAAATCTCTTGGACTCTTTGTTAAATCTCTTGGACTCCTCTTGGACTCTTTGTTAAGAAATACTGGTAGAGAGTCTCTTGGACTCTTTGTTAAGAAATACTGGTAGAAATCTCTTGGACTCCTCTTGGACTCTTTGTTAAGAAATACTGGTAGAAATCTCTTGGACTCCTCGTTGACTCTTTGTTAAGAAATACTGGTAGAAATACTGGTAGAAATCTCTTGGACTCCTCTTGGACTCTTTGTTAAGAAATACTGGTAGAAATCTCTTGGACTCTTTGTTAAGAAATACTGGGAGAAATCTCTTGGACTCTTTGTTAACAAATACTGGGAGATTTTTGTTAAGAAATACTGGTAGAAATCTCTTGGACTCTTTGTTAAGAAATACTGGTAGAAATCTCTTGGACTCTTTGTTAAGAAATACTGGTAGAAATCTCTTGGACTCTTTGTTAAAAAATACTGGTAGAAATCTCTTGAACTCTTTGTTAAGAAATACTGGTAGAAACTCTTTGTTAAGAAATACTGGTAGAAACTCTTTGTTAAGAAATACTGGTAGAAACTCTTTGTTAAGAAATACTGGTAGAAACTCTTTGTTAAGAAATACTGGTAGAAACTCTTTGTTAAGAAATACTGGTAGAAACTCTTTGTTAAGAAATACTGGTAGAAACTCTTTGTTAAGAAATACTGGTAGAAACTCTTTGTTAAGAAATACTGGTAGAAACTCTTTGTTAAGAAATACTGGTAGAAACTCTTTGTTAAGAAATACTGGTAGAAACTCTTTGTTAAGAAATACTGGTAGAAACTCTTTGTTAAGAAATACTGGTAGAAACTCTTTGTTAAGAAATACTGGTAGAAACTCTTTGTTAAGAAATACTGGTAGAAACTCTTTGTTAAGAAATACTGGTAGAAACTCTTTGTTAAGAAATACTGGTAGAAACTCTTTGTTAAGAAATACTGGTAGAAACTCTTTGTTAAGAAATACTGGTAGAAACTCTTTGTTAAGAAATACTGGTAGAAACTCTTTGTTAAGAAATACTGGTAGAAACTCTTTGTTAAGAAATACTGGTAGAAACTCTTTGTTAAGAAATACTGGTAGAAACTCTTTGTTAAGAAATACTGGTAGAAACTCTTTGTTAAGAAATACTGGTAGAAACTCTTTGTTAAGAAATACTGGTAGAAACTCTTTGTTAAGAAATACTGGTAGAAACTCTTTGTTAAGAAATACTGGTAGAAACTCTTTGTTAAGAAATACTGGTAGAAACTCTTTGTTAAGAAATACTGGTAGAAACTCTTTGTTAAGAAATACTGGTAGAAATCTCTTGGACTCTTTGTTAAGAAATACTGGTAGAAACTCTTTGTTAAGAAATACTGGTAGAAACTCTTTGTTAAGAAATACTGGTAGAAACTCTTTGTTAAGAAATACTGGTAGAAACTCTTTGTTAAGAAATACTGGTAGAAACTCTTTGTTAAGAAATACTGGTAGAAACTCTTTGTTAAGAAATACTGGTAGAAACTCTTTGTTAAGAAATACTGGTAGAAACTCTTTGTTAAGAAATACTGGTAGAAACTCTTTGTTAAGAAATACTGGTAGAAACTCTTTGTTAAGAAATACTGGTAGAAACTCTTTGTTAAGAAATACTGGTAGAAACTCTTTGTTAAGAAATACTGGTAGAAACTCTTTGTTAAGAAATACTGGTAGAAACTCTTTGTTAAGAAATACTGGTAGAAACTCTTTGTTAAGAAATACTGGTAGAAACTCTTTGTTAAGAAATACTGGTAGAAACTCTTTGTTAAGAAATACTGGTAGAAACTCTTTGTTAAGAAATACTGGTAGAAACTCTTTGTTAAGAAATACTGGTAGAAACTCTTTGTTAAGAAATACTGGTAGAAACTCTTTGTTAAGAAATACTGGTAGAAACTCTTTGTTAAGAAATACTGGTAGAAACTCTTTGTTAAGAAATACTGGTAGAAACTCTTTGTTAAGAAATACTGGTAGAAACTCTTTGTTAAGAAATACTGGTAGAAACTCTTTGTTAAGAAATACTGGTAGAAACTCTTTGTTAAGAAATACTGGTAGAAACTCTTTGTTAAGAAATACTGGTAGAAACTCTTTGTTAAGAAATACTGGTAGAAACTCTTTGTTAAGAAATACTGGTAGAAACTCTTTGTTAAGAAATACTGGTAGAAACTCTTTGTTAAGAAATACTGGTAGAAACTCTTTGTTAAGAAATACTGGTAGAAACTCTTTGTTAAGAAATACTGGTAGAAACTCTTTGTTAAGAAATACTGGTAGAAACTCTTTGTTAAGAAATACTGGTAGAAACTCTTTGTTAAGAAATACTGGTAGAAACTCTTTGTTAAGAAATACTGGTAGAAACTCTTTGTTAAGAAATACTGGTAGAAACTCTTTGTTAAGAAATACTGGTAGAAACTCTTTGTTAAGAAATACTGGTAGAAACTCTTTGTTAAGAAATACTGGTAGAAACTCTTTGTTAAGAAATACTGGTAGAAACTCTTTGTTAAGAAATACTGGTAGAAACTCTTTGTTAAGAAATACTGGTAGAAACTCTTTGTTAAGAAATACTGGTAGAAACTCTTTGTTAAGAAATACTGGTAGAAACTCTTTGTTAAGAAATACTGGTAGAAACTCTTTGTTAAGAAATACTGGTAGAAACTCTTTGTTAAGAAATACTGGTAGAAACTCTTTGTTAAGAAATACTGGTAGAAACTCTTTGTTAAGAAATACTGGTAGAAACTCTTTGTTAAGAAATACTGGTAGAAACTCTTTGTTAAGAAATACTGGTAGAAACTCTTTGTTAAGAAATACTGGTAGAAACTCTTTGTTAAGAAATACTGGTAGAAACTCTTTGTTAAGAAATACTGGTAGAAACTCTTTGTTAAGAAATACTGGTAGAAACTCTTTGTTAAGAAATACTGGTAGAAACTCTTTGTTAAGAAATACTGGTAGAAACTCTTTGTTAAGAAATACTGGTAGAAACTCTTTGTTAAGAAATACTGGTAGAAACTCTTTGTTAAGAAATACTGGTAGAAACTCTTTGTTAAGAAATACTGGTAGAAACTCTTTGTTAAGAAATACTGGTAGAAACTCTTTGTTAAGAAATACTGGTAGAAACTCTTTGTTAAGAAATACTGGTAGAAACTCTTTGTTAAGAAATACTGGTAGAAACTCTTTGTTAAGAAATACTGGTAGAAACTCTTTGTTAAGAAATACTGGTAGAAACTCTTTGTTAAGAAATACTGGTAGAAACTCTTTGTTAAGAAATACTGGTAGAAACTCTTTGTTAAGAAATACTGGTAGAAACTCTTTGTTAAGAAATACTGGTAGAAACTCTTTGTTAAGAAATACTGGTAGAAACTCTTTGTTAAGAAATACTGGTAGAAACTCTTTGTTAAGAAATACTGGTAGAAACTCTTTGTTAAGAAATACTGGTAGAAACTCTTTGTTAAGAAATACTGGTAGAAACTCTTTGTTAAGAAATACTGGTAGAAACTCTTTGTTAAGAAATACTGGTAGAAACTCTTTGTTAAGAAATACTGGTAGAAACTCTTTGTTAAGAAATACTGGTAGAAACTCTTTGTTAAGAAATACTGGTAGAAACTCTTTGTTAAGAAATACTGGTAGAAACTCTTTGTTAAGAAATACTGGTAGAAACTCTTTGTTAAGAAATACTGGTAGAAACTCTTTGTTAAGAAATACTGGTAGAAACTCTTTGTTAAGAAATACTGGTAGAAACTCTTTGTTAAGAAATACTGGTAGAAACTCTTTGTTAAGAAATACTGGTAGAAACTCTTTGTTAAGAAATACTGGTAGAAACTCTTTGTTAAGAAATACTGGTAGAAACTCTTTGTTAAGAAATACTGGTAGAAACTCTTTGTTAAGAAATACTGGTAGAAACTCTTTGTTAAGAAATACTGGTAGAAACTCTTTGTTAAGAAATACTGGTAGAAACTCTTTGTTAAGAAATACTGGTAGAAACTCTTTGTTAAGAAATACTGGTAGAAACTCTTTGTTAAGAAATACTGGTAGAAACTCTTTGTTAAGAAATACTGGTAGAAACTCTTTGTTAAGAAATACTGGTAGAAACTCTTTGTTAAGAAATACTGGTAGAAATCTTGGATAATTTTCCTTATTTGGTTTGGTTAAGAAATACTGGTAGAAATCTTGGATAATTTCGATAATTTTCCTTATTTGGTTTGGTTAAGAAATACTGGTAGAAATCTTGGATAATTTCGTTATTTGGTTAAGAAATACTGGTAGAAATCTTGGATAATTTCGAATTTCGTTATTTGGTTAAGAAATACTGGTAGAAATCTTGGATAATTTCGTTATTTGGTTAAGAAATACTGGTAGAAATCTTGGATAATTTCGTTATTTGGTTAAGAAATACTGGTAGAAATCTTGGATTGGTAGAAATCTTGGATTTGCCCCCTTGGAGTCTTTTGTTAAGAAATACTGGTAGAAATCATTTGCCCCTTGGACTTTGTATTTGCCCCCTAATACAGAGCATATGGACTTTCCTTATTTTGTTATTTCGCATCAAGGTGATTTCTTAAATAAAGATCCTACCGGGAGTTGAACCCAGGTCGTTGGTTTCAAAGTCAAAAGTGCTAACCACTACACCATTGAACACCTTGTAAAACTTTGTTTTGGAATGGTTTTCCTATTTTATGCAGATTCCACAAGAAGAGAGATCCTATCACGAGTCAAACTCAACTTATTGGATTCAAAGTTCTAGAGCTATTTTATCTAACTCATTGTAATCTTGAGCACGTTTAGAGTGGTTGCAGAAGTTACCTCCAGTGTTGATCGAAGCTCTTTGAGAACATGTAATTTTATATATTTCTTATAGTTAATTTATATATTGTTGTATATTACAAACAAATTGAAATAATATTTTACATCTCGGTCTTTCTTTCTTCCATGCAAAACTTAACATGAAAACATTCCTTCGAGAAACAAGGGTTGAAAACTATATTATTTCAAACCCTCCATTATTGCTTCTACCTTGCATAAAAATGCTTCCACTAAATCATGTTACTAACTAGTTGGTTTGGTTCGGTTCAATTCTTGGGATCACTATATTGAATCAACCTAACTCAATTAAACTTTGATAATATAAAAATCATAAGTTTCTTAAATTACGTTAACTTAAATGTTTTGTCTATGAACAAAGTGTCTGTCTAAAATAAAAGGACCCAACCAAATTCAAATTGGTGACCTCTTAATCTGCAATCAAATGCTCTACCACTGAGCTATGGACCCATTTTGCACGATTTCAACCTTAGTTATCCCTTCTACAGAGTGTCAGTCCAAATGTGTAAAAAGTGTTTGTCCAAAATAGAAGAGCCCAACCAAGTTCAAACTGGTGACCGGTCAAATTCTCTACCACTGAGCCATGGATCCATTTTGTAGGATTTTAACCTTAGTGACAACTTAGACATAGTGTCGGTCCAAAAAGTGTAACAAATTTCTATCCAAGATAGAAGGGCACAGCTAGTTCGAATTGGTGACCTCTTGATCTGCAGTCGAATGCTACCAAATAACTCTTCGATTGAACTTGGAATCTAAGATCGTCACTCTTAGATTCCAAGGCGACTCACTCAAGAATTAGCTTGATCATGACTAATCCAATGAATAGATTTTAACACCAAACCTAAAACAAAGTTTGAAAGAAACATAACACCCAAATGGTTTCAAACACAAAGTTTTTGTATTCCATAATGTTTTCAAACTTGAATATTACAAGCATTTAATACACTAAAATGATAATTCAAACATAATGTAGTTCATCTACAAACTACCAAAAGCTATTATTGAAGAAAATAAGACATAACATAAACAATCTTAAATGTAATTGAACTCCAAAGGATAAAATGTCTTCAAATTACATTCAAATATCAAAGTGATATTTTATTGCCACTCAATTCTTTTCTTGATTTATTGTAATTGAACTTAAAAGTGTAACATATACGCTCGATTTATTTTAAATTTCCTTTAAAAATTTTGTACACAAGAGTACAATGGAAATAATATATATTTTTTTACTGTTTTGTAATTTGTATGGTATTATTCGAGGCTTTTGAATGAAATATGATAATTTGTAGTGTTTGATGCTTTTTGATTTAACCCTAGGGTTCTATTTACGGTGAACATGTGATAATTTTTCTCAAATTATATATTTGAATACCTAATACATTAAGATATAATATTTTATTTAAATAATATTAAAATGTCGTAGAATATCATAATATATGTTTAATTAATATGAATCTCATTCAAATTTCAAATATATATTTTTATTTAATGTTTATGATACACATCAATTATTTTAATATTTAACATATAAAATACGTTAATATGTTTTGATATTATACTTCAAGACTATTGGAACTTGCTCAGAGGACCTGAAAGTTACGTTGGCCCAATGCATCTCATGGACGATTCAAAACTATGGTGGCGCTGGAAGGTGAATTGTATATAAAACCTGGCCGTGCACCAAAAAATCATGGAAAGACCATTGATAGAATTGAAGCAATCGACCCTCTCCTGGATGGGTTTCCAATCAAAGACCTAATGTTTGATGTTGACTCTTTTGAAGAAAGAGCCACACGATCGAAGAACAAGAAACGTGGCGGTAGCTTTGAGAACTCTATCACACACATAAGAAAACATGTCGAAGAGTTAGACGTACACAGAAGATCTGACTTTCATCAAGGAGACCCGAGATTGATTCTCGGCAATGAAATATTATTTTCTTATTTCTTTTATTTTATAGTTTCATCTTTTGTCACCAATTATATTTAAACTGTACCTAGGTTTGAGAAGCACTATAACGGATGAGTTCAATAGTATCTTAAATTCAAAAGACTTTTATGAACTTGGTTTGAGAGGCACTATAATGGTCAAGTTCAATATTATCTTAGATTAAAAAGACTTCTATGAACTTTGAACCTTTAATAGTGTTATGTCATAGATATTTGGTTCAATTTCAACAAGTGAGGTTGAGGTGATTCAAATGATTAATGTGATAATCTCGTCATTTTAAAGGTCTCTTTTGTTGAACGCCATCATGAAGTTGAGATGACTGAGATGAGCACCCGAGTCAGTTTGACAAAGAGGGTCGTAGAGAACCACACACCAAGCCAAGCTCATGTTGGGCTTAACAAACTCAAAATCCAAAAACACAAATCATTAAATGGGAATCGGGATGCTAAGGAATTAAAAAACATTATTTTTGACGTAGAACAATACTTGAAGGTTACAGAAACTTGCTCATAGGACCTAAGAGTTATGTTGGCCACAATGCATCTCATGGACGGTGGCGCTCAAAGGTGGATGATATAAAAAATGGGTCATGCACCATAAACTCATGGGAAGACTGTTGATAGAATCGATGCAATCGATGCTCCCCTAGATGGATTGCCAATTAAAGACCTGACGTTTGATGTTGACTCTTTTGAAGAAAAAGCCATACGATTGAACACCTTGAAATGTCGCAGTAGCTTTAAGAACTCTATCATACGACCTGAGAGTTGAGGGTTACAGTAACTTTATCATACGACCTGAGAGTTACGTTAGCCGCAATGCATCTCATGGACGATGCAAAACTATGGTAGTGCTCGAAGGTGAATGGTATAAAAAATGGGTCATGCACCATAAACTCATGGGAAGATCGTTGATGGAATCGATGCAATCGGCGCTCCCTAAGATGGGTTGCCAATCAAAGACCTAACATTTGATGTTGACTCTTTTGAAGAAAAAGTCACACAATCGAACAGCTCGAAACGTCGCGGTAGTTCTAAGAACTCTAACACGCACAGGGAAGGACGTGTCGAAGAGTTAGACATTAAGCAAAAGATAATGCTAAAACTCTTCAACGATCTGACAAAAGACTTCAGGACATCTATACCAAAAACCATTATCGTCCAGCGTCTAGGATATCTGACTTTTACCCAGGAGACTCGGGTTTGATTCCCAATGGAATATTATTTTTACATTTGTTACTGTTATGTTATAGACATTTGGTCAAGTTCAGCAAGTGGGATTAAGGTGATTCAAATGGTTAATGTCACGAACTTTGTACCTTTGTTAGTGTTATGCTATAGACATTTGGTCAAATGGTTAATGTGACTTTATTTTATTCAAATGGTTAATGTGACTTTATTTTATTCAAATGGTTAATGTGATAAATGATTGAGATGAGCACAAGAGTGGGTTTGACAAAATTGAAATAAAATCACTAAAAAAAGATCAATAAAATTGGAAAATATTGGAAAAAAAAATTAGCCCTATGATACTTCCTTCAACTCAAGCGTGGTAAACCAAGGATTCCTTCGCCCAAGACCCATGATCAAACTCCAAACATAGAAATGATAAAGCTATAGAATCATTCAAAGAACCTCAATTGATGGGCTACAAACTCACATTACAATCTCGACAACTGGACGTGTAATTGGCGTTAGAAGAACGACCGCATCAGAGCAAGTCATGGGGATAGAAGATCCCGTTGAAGGATGATAGACCAACCATAATCTTCAGCCCAAGAAGCCAAGCTTTTGTAGAAGCAAGAACCCTTGTATTAAAGAAATTAACACCTTCTTATACAAAATTTGGATCAACCAAAAGATAAGGATAGAATTAGATTATGAGATCCAAGAGTGAGAAGCAAGATTTGAAATCTTTTTCTAAATTGAGTCACTCCATAATACTTGATCAAGGCTTGATTGAATAAGTAAGATGCAATTTACCACAAGAATTGCATGAAACTTAGAAACTACAAAGATATGCTCAGATTTCTATAAGGGGAACGTCTCAACATGAGAGATCAATTTCATTGATCACAAATACGCTTTTACATAATAATTTGTGGGTATTTATAGTCTCCCCACAAAAAAAGTTAGTGGCCGTGATTTAATCTCGATCCCTTTAAATCTCCACAGAATACGAAGTCAATATGAGCATTACAAACTTTATGAAATTAAAATAATAAATAAAGTTTTCTAACCACTCATGAAATGATGCTTGCAACTTCATCCGCTACTTCAACCATGCAAATATTTACTTTTGAATCTCCAAATGATCTTGACTCAAACAAATCAGCTTGTAACACATGAAATGATTGTTGAACCTAGCTTATCCAATTTTGTAGATGATGTATGAATGCTTGTTGAATCTTCTTGGCCTTGGGTTGTGTAATAGGTCCAGTTGGAACATCGTGATTCTTATCATCATCCCCCTCTTCAAAAGAATTCGTTCTCGAATTAGAAAAATCATCACTTACATTAAAAGGACTCAACTCAGCAACATTGAAAGTAGAATGTACATCGTGATTCTTATCATCATCTCCCTCTTCAGAATTTGTCCTCGAATCAGAAAAATCATCACCTACATCAAAAGAACTTAACTTAGCAACATTGAAATTAGAATCTATTGACAATTCTACGAAAGATCAATTTTATTGTTTGATGCAATAAAATGAGTCATTTTACAAAATGTCTTATAGAGCATTTATAGTCAAATAAAGAATTAGAAATCCACGCTACTTGAATCAGGTGTTGCCAAGGTCGAACGAACACATGACCTTCAAATCTTCAATATTAAGCTCTCCCAACTAAGCTATCCCCTCTAACATTGAAAATGAAAATACTTAAATTTTAAAAAGAAATAATTACTAAATTTAGATTAAGTAGTCAAGTAATTTTAAAAAGAAATATCACTCATTTTAGATGGAATATTCAAGTTGTGCAAGTTAGTCAACTTGAATTAGGTGAAGTGAATGTTGATCAAACATGTGACTTTTAGAACTTCACTAACACTCTCCAAATTGAGCTATCCCCGCTAACATTAAAAATAAAAATTCATCGGTAAAGATATTTTCAAAGCTTCATTGTGATTTTAAAAAGAAATTATCACTAATTTTAGATTGAATAGTCTGGTTATGCAACTTAGTCAACTTGAATCAGGTGCGGTGAACGTGGATCAAACACGTGACCTTGAGATCTTCAGTGATGCTCTCCTAATTAAGCTATCCCCGCTAACATTAAAAATGAAAACTCATTAGTAAGGTAGTTAGCTAATTCATTGATATTTTAAAAAGAAATACTCACTAATTTTAAATTGAATGGTGAGGAGTCAAGTTATGTTTTAGCTAATTCATTGATATTTTAAAAAGAAATAATCACTAATTTTAAATTGAATAGTGAGTAGGCAAGTTATGTGACTTCAATCAGGTGCGGTGAAGAACGTGGATCGAGCACGTGACCTTCAGATTTTCAGTCTGACACTCTCAAAACTGAGTTATCCTCGCTAATATTTGAAAAAAAAATCACAAGTAAAGGTATTTTCGCTAATTCATTATATTTTAAAAAGAAATAATCACTAACTGTAGATTGAATAAAATTATGCAACTTAATGGACTTATGCAACGTAAACCAAGTGCGGTGAACGTGGATTAAACATGTAACGTTCAATATTCAGTCCCAACTGAGCTATCCATTATTCATTGAAATTTTAAAAATAAATAATAACTAATTTTTGATTGAATAGTTAGCTTATGCAAATGGAAACAGGTGCGGAGGTGCGGTGAACGTGGAGATTAAACATGTGACCTTCAAATCTTTAGTTTGACACTCTCCCAACCACTAATTCATTATATTTTAAAAAGAAATAATAACCAACTAAACTATAAGATGCCATAAATGTAAATCGAACAAGACCTACCTTAAAGATAAAGATTGAATAGTCAAGTTATGCAACTTACGATGCTAAATAATCAAATTAAGCAATGTGAACCATGTGGGACGAACATTGATCGAAAACGTAACCTTCAGATCTTCAATCTGACGCTCTCCCAACTGAGCTATCCACGCAATCATTAGAAATAAAAATTCATTAGTAAAGGTATTTTAACTGATTTATTGAGATTTTAAACAGAAATAATGACTAATTTTTTATCGAATAGTCAGGTTATGCAAATAGAAACAGGTGCAGTGAAAATGGAGATCAAACACGTGACCTTCAAATCTTCAGTCTAACAATCTCCCAACTGAGCTACTCTTGCTAACATTAAAAATGAATTTTCATTAGTAAAGGTATGGGGTACGCTTCTAGAAATTCAACAAAAGGAAATAGTATTAGACCGAGATGCCAGATTTAAATCTCGCTTGTGGAAAATTCAACAAAAGGCATTGGGTACGCAGTTATAACACGACATTCCACCCATAAACAGATGGTCAAACAGAAATGCTCAAGTAAATATTGGAAGACATGTTGAGGGCATATGTGATGGATTTTGCAGGAAGCTCGGATAAGTACCTACCCCTTATGAAATTCGCTTATAATAATAGTTGCCAAGCCACCATACAAATGGCCACATACGAGGTTCTCTATGGACGAAGATTTCGATCCCCTATCTTTTGGGAAGAAGGGGGGCAAACGACAACTATTGGGCCACAGCTGGTGCAAATTACCAACGCCGCAGTCCAGAATATTAAAGCTAGGATATAAACCGCACAAAGCCGAGAGAAAAGCTATGCAGACCTAAGGCGCAAGGACATGAAATTGTAGGTAGGGGATCATATATTCCTAAAGGTAGCACCCCATGAGAGGGGTGCTCAGGTAGGGTTAAAAGGGGAAGCTAAGCCCTAGGTTTATCCGTTCCTTTGAGATATTAGAAAGGATTGGATTTGTGGCCTATAGAATCGGGCAATTCCCAAACTTGTCTGCAGTACATAATATCTTTCATGTATCCATACTACGAAAGTATACCCTAGTTGAAAATCCGTCTATAAATTATTAATCAGGGTAGACTATTAGGGGTAAGAAGCAAGCTTAATCGAGTAACCAATCGAGAGGTACAAGTTTTTTGTTTTGGGGTATCGTGTTCATGGATTTACCTCGAATTCGAGAACTATAGTCCACTATTCATTTCAAAACTTGTTCCTGCACCTTCTAAATAAGTTTACCCCTAAGTTTGGTGAAGGAAAGAGGTTCATCAATAATCCATGTATCAAGTACGTAGAACTATGTGAATAACATGCTAAATAAGTTGCTAGGATCCATACCCATAAGTAACCATTATCTGCCATTACGATGTGTACTAAAAGGCCCCTATTTCTCTTTAGGTAGGATGTGCTACAATATGTATCATGAAAAGGATGTTATGATAGGCCTACCTTTCCCTTCGGCTAAACGAGATGTCCTGCACCACGATTTACTAGTAGGATTACATCATTATGACGACACCACTCATGTGTTCATGGGGAGAAAATTGAAGTTTATTTTAGGGGAAGGTTTTCAAGATCAGTATATGATACATGACACGATGACCTCTAAGTTCTAAGATCTTGAGGTCGCGATTAAGAACCTACTAGTAGGCTACTTAATAAGTTTTACTCACTCCATGTTTATCATTTTTTTTCAAGTAACTAAGATTTGGTCATGGATGAGAGCGGACTTTGGAGTGTGGGCCATGGACTAACCTCTGTTTTTAATCTAGTATTTTTTTTCTTCTTTTGAGCCTGCTTCTTATTTTGTGTTTGTAACGAGTATGTATATGTAACACCAAAAAATGAAGGAAATTAACTCCCATAAGAATAAGCCACTCATAAAAGACCCAAAGGATAGAAAGGAAAAAAAATTAAAGGATTAAGCAAGAACAAGGGACTTAGTCAACTGAGTACCTAACAAGTGATTTTAGGGCAAAAAAGTCATTTTATCAATTATCAAAAATCTTTCCGGATTTGTAATTCCTTATCTAGAAGGAATGCAAGATTCAAAATAAGGGGAAAATGATCAAAAAAGCGATGAGGAATTTGTAGAAAAATTATGGATTTTTCGAGAAAAATAATAATAAAATATTTCAAAAGTGGCAAATTACCAAAATACCCCTGGAATAATGGACAATTATAGAAATGCCGCACGGATCATCACATCCAACGACTAGTATTCAAAGCCAAGGTCGGTAAGGCTATGATCAGAGTTGATATCTCCGAAAAATTATCCAGAAAGTTCGATCTCTAAATAACGAAAATTCTACAGCTCTCAATGTCGGTTTAAGCTCCTCCTACAAATATTAAAGTAGGAGCAACAACACGGAATAAGAATCAAGAAAGATCGATCCCCCAATCGAAGGCAATAAGCGTTTAGATTATGGGTCTCCTACTCTAAAATTTCTTCCAAATTCGAGAGCAATCCTCCACCATTTCTCTTTAAACTTCTAAATAGCGTCTCTCTTATAGCTCTCAAGGTAGGTTTAAGCTCCTCCTATAAAGTCTGAAGTAGGAGCAACAATACGGAATAAGAATCGAGAAAGGTCGTCACCTAATCGAAGGCAATAAGCGTTTAGATTATGGGTCTCCTACTATCAGATTTCTTCCAAATTCGTGAGCAATCCTCCACTATTTCTCTTCAAACTCTATCAAATGGTTTTGGTTGTTGTAAAAACAATAGTAAAAAAATTTAACATGATAACTGCAAATAAATGAAATCCAAAGAAAACAAAAATACTTTTAGTGGTAGAATTATGTTCCTTAGACTTTATTGCCCTAGTATACCAAGTAATGGGAAAGTATATATGGGATGCCTTAAAGAAAGTAATCGTGTATGTTTTTATATCTAGAATTTTCATGATTGTCATATGTATGAAGTGACAGGTCTTCAACTCGAGACACATTACAAAATAGAAAAAGTAGTATATTATATTAAAAAGATAATGTTTCTAAATATTTGAGTTCATAATTATACAAATATTATCATAATAAGGTCAATGAGGGGAATACACCAATTTTTGGGCAACAAAGTCAACACAAAGAAATTAGAAAAGAAATATGAAAACTTGAGTCGTGAAAAGTGTAAATTGGAAAGAATCTTAGTGGCCGAGGACAACGTAGTGTTATGAAAACTAGCTAGATTGAATCTTCAAATATTAATGTAAATTTTGTGAAAATTGAGAGAAACCTTTTGAGCATGTTTGCAATGGCTTAGACATACAGCAACAACGTGATGCTTCAAATACTCTTTCTTATGATTACATACTAATGGTTCATGAGGTCAGAAGTCTTTCTTTAATGTTAAGGATATTTAATCCTAAATTATAACTTATCATATATATCATATTTGATCTTTTATTATAGTATATTTGTCTTCTAGTACAGCTCACCATAGGTATCATGTTTGCCTTTTGTTACAGGCTCTTTTCATTTATTGTTATTTCCCTATCCTTTATAATTTATTTGATTATTTAAGAACTTCATTTAGGTGTGGTGGTTTCAGCAAATACATAGAGATTATAAAACGTAGGGTAGTGTGGTTACCAACAATGTGAAGTTAACATGACAATAATAATAGGTTCTAAAACACAAAAACATGTGGATAAACTTCAAATATTGAGGCGCATAAAAGATATGGACCAGCAACTAATAATGATAGATCCACTACAAGGCATTTGGTCTAGTGGTATGATTCTCGCTTCGGGTGCGAGAGGTCTCGAGTTTGATTCTCAAAATGCCCCCAACAATTATATCAAATTGAAGCATGCAATATAATAAGATTTGAAATAGGTTTTTCAAACCTTGAACCAAGAAGTAATTCAAATGGATATTTAGAAAGAAAAAAAAAACTATATTTAATTATAATTTTCAAGTGTCTTTACAACATGTTAATTGAAGAGAGCAAACAACAAGAATAAACAAACAAAAGAAAATTTGTGTATGTATGATTCTCTTCAAATCTTGGAACTATGAGGATTCCTCTCCTTTCTTGACATCAAGACTTACTTTTTCGGGACTTGGACCATAAACAGTCATCTACTCTTACTCCTACTCCTTTCTCTAAGAATCAACATAGCATAATCATTCCACGAAGGCCAAGGTAGTCTTATAAAAAAAGATGAGGGTACCACTTTCAAATCATTCCATTAGGACTTCCACTTTCTATTGCAGAATTTCTATGTGAATAGAGAATGAACCATATTCTTGGGAGATAAGATAGAGCCTCGAGCCTAACTTCAAAGGCATTACACAAATTGTTCTATGATATTTTTTCTAGGAACTGTTTGTTATGCTGTCCGCTGAAGGTTTCAGGAAAGGGACACAGATTCTCTATTGCACTAATCTCTCAATAGAAGTTTTACCTAGATCATCTGTCATCACAATTCTTTTAAGGAAGATGCGCCCAAATAACCGGTGAACAATAACATTTAAAGAAGTTTCAGAGAGCGAGAAGAGGATTGTGATAGAAGTTGCTCTAGGTAAAACTTCTTTAAATGTCTTAGTCAATCATGACTTCATAATGAGGAGTCTCTTGGACAACAATAACATATGGACAACAAATGTCTTAGCCAATTGTGATGGTCATGATTGCTCAAGGCGTGTCGCCTAAATAACCGGTAAACAATAACATTGCCAAAATAACCGCCTTAGACAATAAATCGTTTACAAGAATGGCTGAGACATGCAACATGCAACCATAGGAAACACGCCTTAGGCAATCATGACTGTGACATCTGCCCCCACACAATTTATTGGATGAGGCTGAATTTAGGTCTCTCAATACGCTTCCAGCTGATCTCATAATGAGGAGTCTCTTCCAACCTACTAGGTGCTATTGAAAACCACTTCTCGGTTTGTTGAGTCTTCATGTCTTCTCTGTTCCTGTCTTTCCTACTTTCTTCGCTTGAAACTTTTTCTTATTTGTATGACGTCATACCACCTTCTTCTACTTGATGTCTTCTTGGTCGAAATAATAACGTTTCAAGTTTCTAACGTGGACAACAAGGTTAGTCCGCATCCATAAGAGCAATTGGATTCTATATGATGTCTTCATAATCTTATGGATAACTTTAACTAGTTCATAATATTTTCACACCAGTCTTTGGTTTTTGTTGCTTTGAACTCGAAGTTGATCTGACCTTAACTTATATGAACTCTTTATTTTTCTTGAAATTATTGTGGTTGGCGCTTCCAACTGACCCTTCTCTTCATCCGTCTAGATGGTATTTCTGTGTGAACATGTGTTGCTTCAGTGGTTTATTTTTTTTCTCTCTTATTCAGTATCTGACCTTGTTTTTGTCTCTCCTGGTGGGGATAAATCCATTATCTTACCTTGTTTTGCGTCGTGGTGTTTATGTAGTGGAAACAAGGTTTCTATTGAGGTTGGCTCACTCGAGCTCCCCTTTTCAATTACAACAATAGCAGCAAGCATAGATTCATCATGGCTATAATTCTTTCTCAACTGTAGTATCGACATCTTTTTCAACTCTC
>NW_019272124.1:248404-249317 GCF_002738345.1 Cucurbita maxima | reverse complement strand
CCTTGAGAGCTGCTCCTTCCCTTCCTCGGTAAAGCAGCTTCGATTCCCTCTTTTTACGAGTTCAAGAGCAAACTCAATTCTTTCCACGACGCAGGATCAAACCGATACAAATATTTGAGTTTGAAAGCAACACACCACAACTCTCTGAAAGAGTAGATTTACAATTTGGAACACTCACAACTATTTTCTAACAATACAATAATAATCCCTCTCAACAATAAGATGAAGAGAAATAAACTTGTAAGCTTGGAGAGAGCAACAAACAATGGAGACTTTGAACAAATGAGGATTGGAGAATTTATGGAAGTTATGTGTTTAAAATGTGGGGAAGTTGATGAGTTTATATAGAGAAGAAAAGTGGAAAAATTGAGGAATTAATATTGACCATTGGATTGTGTTGGAATAATGGAAGGTGGAGATTAAAAATAAATAAATNAATAAGAAAATTTTCCAAATTCATTTATTTAAAATTTTTAATATAATAATAATAAAAACTATGTGAGTAACTACCAAATTTTTAAAATATAGTAATTTAATAACATAATATAGTAATAGTAAAAATTGATGTAACGGTTAGATTCAAATTTATATTTTGGAAAAATAATTTTATTTAGAAATATAATAATAAGAAAAACTCCACCANATAAATAAATAAGAAAATTTTCCAAATTCATTTATTTAAAATTTTTAATATAATAATAATAAAAACTATGTGAGTAACTACCAAATTTTTAAAATATAGTAATTTAATAACATAATATAGTAATAGTAAAAATTGATGTAACCGTTAGATTCAAATTTATATTTTGGAAAAATAATTTTATTTAGAAATATAATAATAAGAAAAACTCCACCATTTGTTACTCTTCCAAAATTATAAATGTCATACTTTGATATATTTTGATTTGTCAAT
>NW_019272124.1:243903-248146 GCF_002738345.1 Cucurbita maxima | reverse complement strand
GATTTCATCCAAATTCCAGAGCAATCCTCCATCATTTCTCTTCAAACTTCTAAATAACGAAGATTCGAGAGCTCTCAATGTTGGTTTAAGCTCCTCCTATAAAGTCTGAAGTAGGAGCAACAATATGAAATACGAATCGAGAAAGGTCGATCCCCCGATCGAATGCAATAACCATTTAGATTATGGGTCTCCTACTCTCAGATTTCTTCCAAATTCGAGAGCAATCCTCCATCATTTCTCTTCAAACTTATTCCTACAGTTTCTCAACAAGATTACCCACAAGTTGTATGAAGGAATAGAGTGCTGAAAGTACCCAGAAGTCATTCCCCCAATTCAATCTACCATTGAAGAACTTCAATCGAAACTTGAAAATCCAATCCGAGGATACATGATGACTCATCGAGCAAGAATGATTCCAATTAGTTTCTGCACATCCAATGAATGCTTCCATAGAAGACCACGAAGAAAAATAACCTCGAGAGCGTGCCGAATTGAAGGAAATAGGTTTCGAAATTAAATTGGGGATAAGAGTCGAATTTTTATCTATGATCTCTTTTCCTTCAAATAAAGGATTCCTCTAGCTTCAGAGGAAGAAATTGAGTAAACTTGATGAATGAATCGAGTGCTGAAACATTGTAGAACCAGCTACTGACGAGATTGAAAATCTGGCGTTTAGAGTGAGTTGCATACCGAGAACGATTTCTGGAAATTAAGGTCCTACACTTAAAGACGTTCCTCCAATCCAATTTCTTTAGCCTGAAGAAAGGATATGGAAGTGGTTCAATGAAGAAATAGGGCCTTGAAACCCCTAGAATCGGCTACCCAATAAGAAATCATTTGTTTTATCTCTAGCGATAAATCAGATTTTGGATGAACTTTGGAAGCGAATATCTTAGGCTACGATCCACAAGAAGGTATCAAATAAATCCCTAGCCCTTTCTTGTAACATCCATCTTTAAGTTTCACGAAGAAATCGAGGAGAAAAACGCTATAAATGTGGCTGTACAGGCCGAGTTTCAGATGGTGGCGAGGCGAAAAATGCGCATCTTCTACCTGTTCAGAGGAAGAAAACGATGATACGGCCAGTTCAACTAAACTGTCCAAGTCAACTCAAAATTTGATCTTTTCTCTGGTTTTCTCAATTTTAACCCCATTTTAGACCGATTGTCAAGAAAAACATTATGGTTTCATAAACTAGATACAATAAGGAGTATGTGGAAGGAAATTTGAAGTAATTCAGATACTTGAAGCTCAAGAATGGAGGTCCCAAACGTTGACGACGAGGTAAGTAGCCCCCTTGGACTCTTTATTAAGAAATACCTATAGAATTCATTTGAATTTTCATATGAACCCTAAACCAAGTATGAATTAAGGATATATGAAAGAAAAACCCAAAGAACCGTGAATTAAGACCCTGAACCGATCAAATAGTTCTAGATTTAAGTAACATCAAAATAACCTACTATATGAGCTCCGCTGCCTATCATATTTTAATACTGAGCATATTATAGCATGTTGAGGTTAGATATGAAATTTGGTGGTCATTGGATAAGGATAAGTAGGTAAACCAAGAAACAATGTAAAATGACTATAATGCCCCTAAGGTAATTTACCTTCGTTTTAATGACCTAGATGACCTTCAAATGCTATGAAACACATCAGTAGATCTTATTTTATGAAATGTTGTATGAATCCTTATCTCGAGAGGTTATAAAAGGTAATGAAGTTTGGGAGTTATTCGAAACCAAGATATGGGAGAAAATGCTCATCATGATCCATATGACTTTACATCGTAGTATATAACTAAAGTGGTATCCATGAAATAATAGCTTCCCCACATGTACCCTTGGTCTCTAGTAGATACTATGTGCACAATATCATGGTGGGCTATTCCTAAGAACTTATAAATTTGATGCCTCCTTATGCCTCAAAGTAAATTTGTGTTTTCGCATCGAATGCTAAGTAACACCCTTTTTAAAAATGTCTTAGGTTGTCGTTACCTTATTCTTGGATTTTACATCAAGGTGATTTCTTAAAGTTAGGTATATTCTTGGATTTTACATCAAGGTGATTTCTTAAAGGTCCTATCGGGAGTTGAACCCAGGTCGTTGGATTCAAAGTCCAAAGTGCTAACCACTACACCATAGAACCCCTTGTAAAATTTTGTTTTGGAATGGTTTTCCTATTTTATGTAGATTCCACAAGAAGAGAGATCCTATCACGAGTCAAACTCAAGTTATTGAATTCAAAGTTCTAGAGGTATTTTATCTAACTCGTTGTAATCTTGAGCACCTTTAGAGTGGTTGCAGAAGTAACCCTCCAGTGTTGATTGAAGCTCTTAGAGAACATCAAATTTTATATATTTCTTATAGTTAATTTATATATTGTTGTATATTACAAACAAATTGAAATAATACTTTACATCCCCGGCTTTCTTTCTTCCATGCAAAACTTAACATGAAAACTATATTATTTCAATAATCCTTCGAGAAACAAGGGGTGAAAACTATATTATTCAATCCCTCCATTATTGCTTCTACTTTGCGTGAAAATGCTTCCACTAAATCATGTTACTAACTAGTTGGTTTGGTTCGGTTCAATTCTTGGGACCACTAGATTGAATTGACCTAGCTCAATTAAACTTATGATAATATAAAAATCATAAGTTTCCTAAATTAACCGCTAATTTTTTGTGTCTAGCTCAAAAAAACTCGGTGGTCTAGTGGAGGACTTTGGAATAAGGTTTGGAATTGGTAATTATTCTTATTTCTTTTCCTTTAGACACTCGTGGTCAGGAGGAAATCGAACAAAGTGTCTTTCTAAAATAAAAGGGCCCAACTAGATGACCTCAACTGGTGACCTCTTGATCTACAGTCAAATGCTCTACCACTAAGCTATGGACCCATTTTGCATGATTTCAACCTTAGTTACCCCTTCAACAGAGTGTCAATCCAAATGTGTAAAAAGTGTCTGTCCAAAATAGAAGGGCTCAACCAAGTTGAAACGGGTGACCGATCAAATTCTCTACCACTGAGCCATTGACCCATTTTGTAGGATTTTAACCTTAGTGACCTCTTAGACATAGTGTCGGTCCAAAAAGTGTAACAAATTTCTATCCAAGATAGAAGGGCCCAGCTAGATTCGAATTGGTGACCTCTTGATCTGCAGTCAAATGCTCTAAAATTGAGCTATGGACTCATTTTGTATGAATTCAACCTTAGTGACCCCTTCTACAGATTATCTGTCCAAAAGTGACCCTACCGAAAGTCAGTCTCATCCTACAATGTTGAGTTTATGAAGAGCCGGTTGATAGAGATATGGACAAATTGTGTAAGGGCAGATGTCGCGGTCATGATTGGCCAAGGCGTGTTGTCTGTGGCTTCATGTTAGATGTCTCAGCTATTCTTGTAAATGATTTATGATTCATGGTGGCATGCTCATTCCAAACCCCTTTTACTTGCTTTCATCTTAGATATGTCTTTACTATTATTGTTGTGCCAATATGGGGTGTATGATTAGTCCTCAAAATCATATCTACACCCATCATGACTAAAATGTCTCAAAATGTACTATAAGAGACCGTGACTAGTTGTTGTTTGTTCACTTTTAGTTTATAACATTGCTCTATTTGAAATTGTTTTTAACGTATTTCCTCGCTCACGTTTTCTAAAATATTTCTTCTAAACGTGATTTGAGCATACACTGCTATTGTTCGTTCAGTCTAAATTTTGCATGGTTGACTTGTTCATTGGATTAGAACAAATGTCACATAATCATTGTCTCACTACTGCAAGAGTGCGATTGTGACACTTGTTTTCTGTCCAGTTGTGGGTCGCATCTTTTGACTAGTTACGTGAGTTTGGCTTAGAGCATGCGGACTGCGAACAAGGGTTGGGCCACGGAAGATTATTTTTTTAACCATATATGGACTTTGGGCTAGTGAGTCTTAAATTTGGGTTCGTTTGAAAAATTTTGGTTCATTTTTTAGTTCAAACGAACCCAAATTAAACCTACTAGTTCCTTATTCCTTGCACGACTTACTCCTATTCTCTATTCTGCCTCTTCTTGCTCTCTGAAACTTCTCTAAAGGCTATTCTTCATCGATTATTTAGGAGCATCTTCCTTATAAGGATTGTGACCACAGATGACCTATGAAGAAAATTTGTACCCCCTTTCCTAAATCTTTTAGCGGACAACATACCTAAAACAGATGCGATGACTAGACTTCACTACACCTCATCTC
>NW_019272124.1:230273-240719 GCF_002738345.1 Cucurbita maxima | reverse complement strand
ACATATCGTGTTGTACACAAGTAAAGCAAATATCGAAAGTTATGATTTGGATAGGCATGCCTATTGAAAGTGGAAAAGATAAAATGATATTAAGAGCATTATCATTAAGAGGGTTGAAAATGATGTCGATACTACAGTTGAGAATGAATCATAGCCATGATGAATCTACGCTTGCTGCTATTGTTGTAATTAAAAAGGGGAGCTTAAGTGAGGCAACTTCAATAGAAACCTTGTTGCCACTACATGAACACCACGACGCAAAACAAGGTCAGATAATGGATTTATCCCCACCAGGAGAGACAAAAACAAGGTCAGATACTAAAGAAGGAAGACAAAAACAAATCACTGAAGCAACACATGTTCACACAGAAATATCATTTAGACAAATGAAGAGAATGTTAGGTTATGGAGCCTGCTGCTTATTTATAGCTATCCGGTAAAGCTATATTTGATAAAGCTATATCCGGTAGAGCTATATATGGTAAATAGCTATATATAGTAGATGGTTAAATCTGGTAAAGCTATATATAGTAAATCACTATATATAGTAGATGGTTAAATATGGTAAAGCTATATATAGTAAACTGAACTATATATATATCTCATCCGGTAGAGCTTTGAAAATGTACTTTATGTATTCTCTGTAATTCTCTCTTACTGTACATACGTGAAGACATCAATAAAAAAATAATTCTTTTAGCCAGAGTTCTCCTTACACTTTTCTTCATCCTGTTCTTTGTGTTCATCTAGATCGAGTGTGTGCATTGTTGTGCGACCTTAACAACTGGTACCAAAGCTAGGCGAAGTTCACCACGATCTATGAAGATGGAAAGTTCAAAGATTGAAATTTAGAAGTTTGATGGATCCGATTTCGGTTTCTAGTAGATGCAGATTGGAGATTATCTGTACCAGAAAGATCTTCACGAACCTCTGTTGGGGGTGAAGTCGGATACCATGACCACGGAGTAGTGGAAGCTCAAGGATCGACAAGCCTTGGGGCTGATCCAGTTGACGCTATCCAAAAACGTGACGTTTAACATTATCAAGGAGAAGACAACGTTAGATCTATTGAAGGCGCTGTCAAATATGTATGAAAAATCGTCGGCTATGAACAAGGTGTATTTGATGCGGAGATTGTTCAATCTATAGATGTCTGAAGGTGGATCTATTGCTGATCATATAAATGAATTCAATATGATCATAAGTCAACTAAGTTCAGTGGAAATTAATTTCGAAAATAAAATTAAACCGTTGATTTTGATGTCATCCTTACCCGAGTCATGGGATACTATTATTGCCGCAATTAACAGTTCCCGAGGATCTGATAAACTGAAGTTTGGTGAAATTCAAGATGTTTTTCTCAGCAAAGGTACTCGCAAACGAGAAATTGTTAATTCATCTGGTAATGCTCTTAGTGTTGACCAACGGGGAAGAAGTAAACCGAGGGGCCCAAACAAAGGATGATCAAAATCAAAGAACCGAGAAAAATCTCCAAATAGACCAAACGTAACGTGTTGGAATTGTGGAGAAAAAGGTCACTTTCGGATAGGTTGTACAAGACCAAAGAGAAAGCAGAATCACAAATCTGAAGATGATGATGATTCCATAAATTCACCAGAAGACATTGGGGATGCTCTAATCCTCAGTGTGGACAGTTCGATTGAATACTAGATTTTGGATTCAGGTCCATCTTTTCATTCATCTCCAAATAAAGAGTTGTTCCGGAATTTCAAGTCTTGAAATTTCGAAAAGGTGTCAGATATATTCCTGGTCTCAAAAGGAACCTGATCTCTATTGGTCAGTTGGACAGCACAGGTTATGCAACAAAGTTAGAGATGAGTTCGTGGAAGATTATGAAGGGTGCTACGATGGTAGCAGGTGGCTCAAAATCTAGAACCTTATACACCACTGCAGGGTGTATGAACATAGCTGCTGTTGCTGAGAATGCTTCAAATTCAAGTCTATGGCACAATAGACTCGAACATATGAGCGCGAAAGGAATGAAGAGGCTGGCTGCGAAAGGGCTTTTAGAAGGTCTGAAATCTATTGATGTGGGTCATTTTGAGAATTATGTTATGAGCAAGTAGAAACGAGTTAGCTTCACAAGGACCGCCAAAGAATTGAAGAAAGTGCGGTTGGAAATGGAACCATATGTGGAGCAAGGTTCGACGAAGCAAGTTGGAGTTGAGCTTGAGTTGCAGGAAAACTCACTTAGTGATGTTGTATCAGATACTCATGAAACTCCCGAGACTATTGCTGAGAAACTAGATGTGGAGCAAGGTTCCAAGAATACGAAGCAAGTGGGAGTTGAGCTTGAGTTGCTGGGAAACTCACCTAGTGATGTTGTAGCAGATACTCAAGAAACTCCTGAGACTACTGCTGAGGAACCAGATGTGGAGCAAGGTTCCAAGACAACAAAGCAAATGGGAGTTGAGGTTGAGTTGCGGAAAACATTACCTAGTGATCTTGTAGCAGATACTCAACAAACTCCTGAGGTTGTTGCAGAGGAACCAGCAGTAGAGCAAGTGACACCTGAACCGGTGTTGAGAAGATCATCCTGTACTATCAGAGTACCAGATATGTATGTACCTTCATTACACTATCTGTTGCTGATGAAAGGGAACCACAACCCTTTGAGGAGGCTCTACAGTTGAAGTATACAACCAAGTGGGAGTAAGCCATGGATGATGGAACGTTTAGGCTTAAAAAATGAGTTGTACTGAGACTGAGTACGTGGCAATAGCTGAAGCTGGAAAAAAGACGATATGGATGACTGACTATCTGCAAGAATGAGTAAGAAGTAGCACGAAGATATTCTTTATAGAGATAGTTAGAGTGTCATACAGTTGGCGAAGAAACCCGATCTATCATTTAAAGAGAAAACACAGAAAACGATACCATTTCACTTGCAGGTTAATGAAAGATGGTGATGTGTTTGGAGAAGATAGAGGGTGCAAAGAATCCAGCAAACATGTTGACAAAATGTGTTGATATTGGAATATTGAGGTTGTGCAAAGCCTCAATTGATATGGTGCCATGAAGATGCTCATGGTCGTTTGAGAATGAAATTCTTGGTTGACTAGAACAGTCTCCAAGTGTGAGAATTGTTAGGTTATGGAGTCTGCTGCTTATTTATAGCTTGATCAACAGTTATATTTGGTATAGCTATATTTGGTAAAGCTATATCCGGTAAAGCTATATATGGTATATAGCTATATATAGTAGATGGTTAAATCTAGTAAAACTATATATAGTAAATTGAACTATATATATATCCCGTCCGGTAGAGCTTTGAAAATGTACTTTCTATATTCTCTGTAATTCTCTCTTATTGTACATACGTGAAGTCATCAATAAAAAAAAAGTTCTTTTAGCCAGAGTTCTCCTTGCACTTTTCTCTATATTGTTCTTTGTGTTCATCTAGATCGAGCGTGTGCGTTATTGTGCAACCCTAACAGAGAAGAGTCAGTCGGAAGCATCAACCATATAATTTCAAGAAAAATAAAGAGTTCATATAAGTTAAGGTCAGATCAACTTCAAGTTCAAAGCAACAAGAACCAAAGACGGGTGTAAAAATACTATGGACTAGTTAAAGTTATCCATAAGATAATGAAGACATCATATAGAATCCAATTGCTCTTATGGATGCGGACTAACCTTGTTGTCCACGTTAGCAACTTGAAACGTTATTATTTTGACCAAGAAGACATCAAGCAGAAGCAGGTGGTATGACGTCATACAAATAAGAAAAAGTTCAAGCGAAGAAAGTAGGAAAGACACGAATAGAGAAGACAGAAAGACACAACAAACCGAGAAGTGATTTTCAACAACACCTAGTAGGTTGGAAAAGACTCCTCATTATGAGATCATCTGGAAGCGCATCGAGAGACCTAAAGTCAGTCTCATCCAATAAATTGTGTGGGGGCAGATGTCACGATCATGATTGCCCAATGCCTGTGGTTGCATGTTGCATGTCTCAGCCATTCTTGTAAACAATTTGTTGTCCAAGGCGGTTATTTGGGCAATGTTTTGTTTACCGGTTATTTGGGCGACAACCCATGAGCAATCATGACCGTCACAATTGGCTAAGACATTTTTTGTCCATATGTTATTGTTGTCCAAGAGACTCCTCATTATAAGATAATGATTAGCTAAGACATTTAAAGAAGTTTTACCTAGGGCAACTTCTATCACAATTCTCTTCTCGCTCTCTAAAACTTCTTTAAATGTTATTGTTCACCGGTTATTTAGGTGCATCTTCCTTAAAAGGATTGTGACGACAGATGACCTAGGTAAAACTTCTATTGGGAGATCAGTGCAATAGAGAATCTGTGTCCCTTTCCTAAAACCTTCAGCAGACAACATAACAAAGAGTTCCTAGAAAAAATATCATAGAACAATTTGTGTAATGCCTTTGAAGTTAGGCTCGAGGCTCTATCTTATTTTACAAAACTTTCTCAAGTCCTCACGGAATGATTTGAAAGTGGTACCCTCATCTTCTTTTATAAGACTACCTCAGTCTTCATGGAATGATTATGCTATGTTGATGTCAAGAAAGGAGAGGAATCCTCGTAGTTTCCAAGATTTGAAGAGAATCATACATACACAAATTTCCTTTGTTTGTTTGTTTATTCTTGTTGTTTGCTCTCTTCAATTAACATGTTATAAAGACACTTGTAAATTATAATTAAATATAACTTATTTTTTTTCTTTTTTTTTTCTTTCCAAATATCCATCTAAATTACTTCTTGGTTCAATGTTTAAAAAATCTATTTCAAATCTTATTATATTGCATGCTTCAATTTGATATAATTGTTGGGGGCATTTTGAGATCAAACTCGACACCTCTTGCAACCGAAGCGAGAATCATACTACTAGACCAAATGCCTTGTAGTGGATCTATCATTATTAGTTGTTGGTCCATATCTTTTATGCGCCTCAATATTTGAAATTTTTCCACCTGTATCTTATATTTAAAGATGAGAAATGAATTTGAAGATTATGATAGTTCCCAAGGAGTTTCAGCTTATTATTGAACATGTTCGTTTGTTGTACAAAATTATGGACAATTTATTATATATCAAACCATAGGTATTTTATTAGTTCATAAAAATAAGTACTAAATTAATCAAATATATGAAGAAAAATACTATCCTTACGAGAAGAGTTTTAGTAAATCCATTGCAATAAATCAAAAAATGAATGAAAAGAGAACCAAAATTCATTATAATTTGCTTCGGAAAAATTTTCTATCACCCAGAAGTCGTGAGAGTTCAGAATTCTAATTTGTTTCAATTATAGAAATAGAAATGATATCCATAGAAATACTTAATTTTACAATGCAAATAAGAAAAACTAGTGATCAAGTTTTAGATAAAAGTAGCAAACATGTTAATAGATATAAAAATAAATTCAACTTCTTTCTCTCGCCTAATTATCAATTGGAAGATTTAGTTGGTATGAATTGTTATTGGTTTGATAACAATAAGAACAATCATTTTAGTATGGTAAGGATCCATATGTGTCCATGAAAATTAGTTAATACGATATTTTTCTTATATTGACCATAATATCTCTCAACCAAATGCCTTAGTTGAAAATGTATTTAATATTTTTCTTTTTGTCCTTTTCTTTTTTGGAATAGTCTTATTTCTCCATTCCATTTGAAAATTGATAACTTACTATTATTGTCATGTTAACTTCACATCGTCTATCACACAGTTGAAGCAGCATTGCCACTAGAGTCCATGCATTCCTTTCAGATAGATATGTTAAAAATTAGGCCCCTTTTAATAACTATTTTGTTTTTTTTTTCAAAATTATGTATTTTATCCTTTTATTAAAAAAGAAAATTGAATTTTAAGCAAAATTTCACTCCAAACTAAGTTTTTGAAAAATATATATTTTTTTTCTTTATTTTAGTTTTCCAAACATAGATTGATATGGAGTGGCTAGTTTTCAAAACTATTTCTTAACTACAATTTGAACCATATTGGGATTAACTTTTTTTAAGTTTATGTAGTTTCTTTTTATTACTATGTTTGCTTCTATCTCATGTTACTCCATTTGTATTTACTTCGTTTTATACAAAAGTTCACCGTAATTAATAAATTTATGTGCTTAATAAATTCCCTAGAAAAACTTGTTTGTATCACGATAAATTACATTGAATACGCTGAAAAGAAATCCCAAAAATAAGTAAAATGTTGAGAATTTCACTCAACCACACACTATCTAAGCTTAACGGAATGGCTCACATGCAATTATTCTACCACAAGAATGACATGAAACTTATAAATGGCATAGATGATTCTCAGATTTTGAAGGGGAACTTCTCAACTTGAGAGATCAGTTTCATTCATCAAAAATCTGATTTTTGATCTCGATCCCCTTGAATCTCCACAAAAGAACGAAGTCAATTTGAAAATTCTACCATTACAAACTTTATGAAATTAAAAATAAATAAAGTTTTCTAACAACTCATGTAATGATGTTTGCAACTTCATCTGCTTCTTCAACCGTGTAAATATTCACTTCTGAAGCTCTAAATGATCCTTCCTCAATCTAATAAGCTTGTAACACATGAAATAATAGTTAAACCGAGCCTATCCAATTTTGTAGATGAAGAATGAATGCTTGTTGAATCTTCTTGGCCTTGAATCGTGTAATAGGTCCAGTTGGAACCCAGTTACCGTGTTGAAAAATGATTTCATTCCGTCCTTTGTTAATTCTTGAAGCAACATTGAAATTTTGTTTCTCAATTGTCTCCTTCCCCTCTTTATGCAATGTTTTAATCCCATTTGCCTTACTTGTGGGTGCTTTACTCACAAAAATATTAGAATGAATACAAAGCAAATCAAGACGCATAAATGGATTAAATCCATAAACAACTTTAAAAAGAGAACAATGAGTGGCAAACATTCGTCCCAAGACTTGCCTCGTCGCCGACGTTTGGGGCCTCTATTCTTAAGCTTCCATTATCTGAATTACTTCAAATTTCCTTCCACATACTCCTTATTGTGTCTAGTTTATGAAACCATAATGTTTTTATGAGAATGGGAAAAGGTCAAATTTTGAGTTGACTTGGATAGTTCAGTTGAACTAGCTATATCATCATTTTCTTCCTCTAAACAGGAAGAAGATGCACATTTTTCGCATCGCCACCATCTGAATCTCGGCCTGTACAGCCACATTTATAGCATTTCTCTCCTTGATTTCTTCGTGAAACTTAAAGATGGGTGTTACAAGGAAGAGCTAGGGATTGATTTGATACCTTATCGTAGATCGTAGCCCAAGATATTCGCTTTCAAAGTTCATCCAAAATCTGATTTATCGCTGGAGATAAAACAAAGGATTTCTTATTGGGTAGCCAATTCTAGGGGTTTCAAGGCCCTATTTCTTCATTGAACCTCTTCCATATCATTTCTTTAGGCTAAAGGAATTGGTTTGGAGGAACGTCTTTGAGTGTAGGACCGTAATTTCCAGAAATCGTTCTCAGTATACAACTTACTCATAACGCCAGATTTTCGATCACTTGGGTAGCTTGTTCTACGACGTTTCAGCTCTCGATTCCTTTATCAAGTTTACTCAACTTTTTCCTCTGAAGCTAGAGGAATCCTTTATTTGAAGGAAAAGAGATCGTAGATAGGAATTCGACTCTTATCCCCAATTTAATTTCGAAACCTATTTCCTTCAATTCGGCACGCTCTCAAGGTTATTTTTCTTCGTGGTCTTCTATGGAAGCATTCCTTGGAGGTACAAAAACTGATTGGAATCATTCTTGCTCGACGAATCATCATGTATCATCGAATTGGATTTTCAAGTTTTTCTTGAAGTTCTTAATTGCAGGATTGAATTAGGAAGGAATGATTTCTGGACACTTTCAGCACTCTATTCCTTCATAGAACTTGTGGGTAATCTTGTTGAGAAATGGTAGGAATAAGTTTGAAGATAAATGGTGGAGGATTGCTCTCGAATTTGGAAGAATTCCGAGAGTATGAACTCATAATCTAAACGCTTATTGCCTTCGATTGGGGGATCGACCATTCTCGATACTTATTCCGTATTGTTGCTCCTACTTCAGACTTTATAGAAGATGCTTAAACCGACATTGAGATCTCTAGAATCTTTGTTATTAGAAGTTCGAAGAGAAATAGTGGAGGATTGCTCTCGAATTTGGAAGAAATCTGAGAGTAGGAGACCCATAATCTAAACGCTTATTGCCTTCGATTGGGCGATCGACCTTTCTCAATTTTTATTACGTATTGTTCTCCTACTTCAGACTTTATAGGAGGAGCTTAAACCGACATTGAGAGCTCTAGAATCTTCGTTATTTAGAGATCAAACTTTCTGGATAATTATTCGGAGATATCAACTTCTATCATAGCCTTACCGACCTTGGCTTTGAATACTAGTCGTTGGATGTGATGATCCGTGCATGTTCGTTCTAGATCATAGCAAATTTTTTATGTGAGATTTGTGTTTGAAGGATTTTGCTCGGATGGTCACCGTAGATGCTTTGATTCTAATTAGAGTGGCATTTCTGTAAATATTCATTCTAAAAAAAAATGATAAACATGGAGTGAGTAAAACTTTGTAAGTAGCCTACTAGTAGGTTCTTAATCGCTACCTTAAGCTAGGATATTACTTCTTGTTAGGTTTTCAGGATCTTAGAACTTAAAGGTCATCGTGTCATGTATCATATACTGATCGTGAAAACCTTCCCCTAAAATAACCTTCAACTTTCTCCCCATGAACACATGAGTGGTGTCGTCATAATCATGTAATCCTATTGGTAAATCGTGGTGCAGGACATCTCGTTTAGATGATGGGAAATGTAGGCTTGTCATAACATCTAGCTCATGATACATATTGCAGGACATCCTACCTAAAGAGGAATAGGGGTCTTTTAGTACACATCGATGGCAGATAATGGTTATTTATGGGTATGGATCCTAGCAACCTATTTAGCATGTTATTCACATAGTTCTAGGTACTTGGTACATGGATTATTGATGAACCTAGGTTTATACATAATGTCATGGGTTAGACTTTAGGAGTTGAAGTTTTAGCTTAGGAAAACATTAGAGGGTAACCTAACATGGACTAATTCGTGTGAAAACCTACTAGCACTTTGAGGACCTCTTTCCTTCACAAAACTTATGGGTAAACTTATTTAGAAGGTGCAGGAACAAGTTTGGAAATGAATAGTGGACTATAGTTCTTGAATTCGAGGTAAACCCATGAACACGATACCCCAAAACAAAAAACTTGTATCTCTCGATTGGGTACTCGATTAAGTTTACTTCTTGCCCCTAATAGTCTACCCTAATTCATAATTTAAAGATGGATTTTCCACTATCATTGAAACATCTAGAATTTCTATAATTTCATTCTTGATTTTTCTGAATCTTCTGCCAGAAAAGTCTTCTGCGATGGAGCCATCCTTTTTTAAGCACCTTGTAATTATTATTCTATAAAAAATTTAATGATTCCGAAAGTTTATAAAAATTAGAAAAAGTACCATTTTCTCAATGTTTTTTCAATTTTACTTGTTCTTTGCTTTTAGATACAGCCTAGTAGGGATTATACACTATCTCTTATTGGAGACCTTGAGCGTTGCAAATTCTCCTCTCCTTTGAAAACTTTTGGTTATCGAAAGTGCTTATTCTAAAATAAGTCAAGGTACAAGGTTCTTATTTGCCTTCTGTTTCCTAAGTGGCTTCTTCTACTCTATGATTCTTCCATAGGACCTTAACAAGAACGATTTCATTGTTTCTCAATCTTTTGACTTTCTTGTCTATTATTTGAATCGGGTCTTCTTTATACGTTAGGTCATCTCTCAAGAAGAGAGTTTCATAAGCCAGTACGTGCGAAGGATCTAGGGTATACTTCCGTAGCATGGATACATGAAAGATATTACGTACTGCAGACAAATTTTGGCATTGTCCCATTCTATAAGCCATAGATCCAATCCTTTCTAATATCTCAAAGAAACAGATAAACCTAGGGCTTAGCTTCCCCTTTTTACCCTACCTGAGCATCCCTCTCATGGGGTGCTACCTTTAGGAACTATATACAATTCCATGTCCTTGCGCCTTAGGTCTGCATAGCTTTTCTCTCGGCTTTGGTTTGTATCCTAGCTTTAATCTTCTGGACTGCGGCGTTAGAGAACCTCGTATGTGGCCATTTGTATGGTGGCTTGGCAACTATTATTATAAGCAAATTTCATAAGGGGTAGGTACTCATCTAAGCTTCCTGCAAAATCCATCACATATACCCTCAACATGTCTTCCAATATTTGCTTGAGCATTTATTTTTTACCATCTGTTTATCGGTGGAATGTCGTTCTATAACTATGTACTTAATGCCTTTTGTTGAATTTTTCAGAAGCGAGATTTAAATCTGGCATCTCGATCTAATACTATTGCCTTTTGTTGAATTTCC
>NW_019272124.1:207614-227975 GCF_002738345.1 Cucurbita maxima | reverse complement strand
AAGAGATATCTAGAAAATCTACTATAAATCAAAAAATTTGGTAACAGAGCAGTAAACAGATTAAATCAAAACAAAATGTAATCAAATCAAGAGTAAATCAAATAAAAAACAAATCAAATCAAGAGTAAATCAAATAAAAAACAAATCAAATCAAGAGTAAATCAAATAAAAAATAAATCGATTCCTAACTATCAGAAGATTTAACAAAATACAACAATCTAAACAAACACTAATCTTTAACACTCCTGGTTTAGATGATGCAAACTCCAAGTTTTTTTCTGAAATTTTCAAACTTGCTAAGTGACAGAGGTTTGGTAAGGACATCTGCAATTTGATCTTCAGATTTGCAATAGCAAAGAGTTTCTATCCCGTTCACCACAACTACTTTAGTTTTTGTTTGAAGGCTATAATTGTCATCTATGTTGTATGGCAATAACATTTGTTTCAATGAAATTTTGTTTCTTAGCATAATATGAATTTAGTTGAAGAGTTATTAGGAATAAGATGGAGAAAGAAATTTTCTTTAAAATAATAATCAGACCCAAGTTCATCTTTGTTGTTGTCTAATAGTGATTTTGCAAAAAGCTTAACAAATATGAAATATAAAGGTAATTCAAGATGACAATAAAATGGAGTTAAATTGAACGTAGTTTTAGTTTCATATTTGGTAGGTTCAATATGAAGCATAATTGTATTAATGATATTAAAGAGAAATTCGTGTTTTATTGGAAGAGACCAACTTCATTTTGTTGGATGATGAAAGTCCCACATCGGTTAATTTAGGGAATGGTCATGGGTTTATAATCTAAGAATACACTCTCCATTGGTATTAGGCCTTTTGGGAAGCCCAAAGCAAAGCCATGAGAGCTTATGCTCAAAGTGGACAATATCGTGTTCGTCTAACATGGTATCAGAGCCATGCCCTAAACTTAGCCGTGCCAATAGATTGGCAAATCCTCAAATGTCGAACAAAGGACTCCAAAAAGGAGCCAAGCCTCCTTGAAGGTACGAAGGCAGTCAAAAATGACTAAGACTCCAAAGGAATCAAGCCTCGATTAAGGGGAGGTGTTGGATGATGAAAGTCAACTTCCATTATAATATTAACGAGTATAAGAGTTACAATTCTTCCATGGACCATATGTCTTATAGTTAAATGAATATATATATATTATGTATGTCGAGGTCTGAATAAAGCACAAAGTAGTAAGGAACACCATTGACAACTCTAAAGCCACCCACAACTCATGATGGAGACCGATGCAAAATATTTTAACATCCTTTGGCATCAAGATACAGGAAAGATGAACGCCGTCAAATTGGAAGTTTTTCCTTGTCTTAAGAGTTACAATGAGAACTCTAATCAAGTTGGAGACTTGGACTAGGAAAATTGTTTAGTGATACTTGAAATGGATGACTTCGAAGTCGTGTTAGGAATGAACATCCTGCTGAAACACAATGTCATTTACATGCCCCTAGCAAAATGTCTAGTAGTAAAAAAGTCTAACCCCACGTCTAACCCCACGATTATTCAGAAAAACATCCATCAACCAAGAGGGTTGAAAATGATGTCGATACTCCAATTGAGAAAGAATCATAGTCATGATGAATCTATGCGTGCTGCTATTGTTGTAATTGAAAAGGGGAGCTCGGGTGAGCCAACCTCAATAGAAACCTTGTTGCCACTACATGGACACCACGACGCAAAACAAGGTCAGATAATGGATTTATCCCCACTAGGAGAGACAAAAACAAGGTCAGATACTAAAGAAGGGAGACAAAAACAAACCACTGAAGCAACACATGATCACACATAAATATCATCTAGACGGATGAAGAGAAGGGTTAGTCAGAAGCGTCAACCACAATAATTTCAAGAAAAATAAAGAGTTCATATAAGTTAAGGTCATATCAACTTCGAGTTCAAAGCAACAAGACCATAGACTGGTGTGAAAATACTATGGACTAGTTAAAGTTATCCATAAGATTATGAAGACATCATATAGAATCTAATTGCTCTTATGGATGCGGACTAACCTTGTTGTCCACGTTAGTAACTTGAAACGTTATTATTCCGACCAAGAAGACATCAAGCAGATGCAGGTGGTATGACGTCATACAAATAAGAAAAAGTTTCAAGCGAAGAAAGTAGGAAAGACACGAACAGAGAAGACATGAAGACTCAACAAACTGAGAAGTGATTTTCAACATCACCTAGTAGGTTGGAAGAGACTCCTCATTATGAGATCAGCTGAAAGCGCATCGAGAGACCTAAAGTTAGCCTCATTCAATAAATTGTGTGGGGGAAGATGTCACAGTCATGATTTCCCAAGGCATGTTGCCTGTGGTTGCATGTTGCATGTCTCAACCATTCTGGTAAACGATTTGTTGTCGAAGGCGGTTATTTGGGCAATGTTATTGTTTATTGGTTATTTGGGCGACACGCCTTGGGCAATCATGACCGTCACAATTGGCTAAGACATTTCTTGTCCATATGTTATTGTTGTCCAAGAGACTCCTCATTATGAGGTCATGATTGGCTAAGACATTTAAAGAAGTTTTACCTAGGGCAACTTCTATCACAATTCTCTTCTCGCTCTCTGAAACTTCTTTAAATGTTATTGTTCACCGGTTATTTGGGCGCATCTTCCTTAAAAGGATTGTGACGGCAGATGACCTAGGTAAAACTTATATTGGGAGATCAGCGCAATAGAAAATCTGTGTCTCTTTCCTGAAACCTTCGGCGTACAACATAACAAAGAGTTCCTAGAAAAAATATCATAGAACAATTTGTGTAATGCATTTGAAGTTAGGCTAAGGCTCTATCTTATCTCCGAAGAATATGGTTTATTCTCTATTCACATAGAAATTCTGCAATAGAAAGTGGTACCCTCATCTTCTTTTTCAAAACTTTCTTAAGTCCTCATGGAATGATTTGAAAGTGGTACCCTCATCTTCTTTTATAAGACTACCTCGGCCTTCATGAAATGATTATACTATGTTGATTCATAGAGAAAGGAGTAGGAGTAAGAGTAGATGACTGTTTATGATCCAAGTCCCAAAAAAGTAAGTCTTGATGTCAATTAAGGAGAGGAATCCTCATAGTTTCTAAGATTTGAAGAGAATCATGCATACACAAATTTCCTTTGTTTGTTTATTCTTGTTGTTTGCTCTCTTCAATTAACATGTTATAACGACACTTGTAAATTATAATTAAATATAGTTTTTTTTTTTCTTTCCAAATATCCATCTAAATTACTTCTCGCAACTGAAGCAAGAATCATACCACTAGACCAAATGTCTTGTAGTGGATCTATCATTATTAGTTGTTGGTCCATATCTTTTATGCGCCTCAATATTTGAAATTTATCCACATGTTTTTGTGCTTTAGAACCTATTATTATTGTCATGTTAACTTCACATTATTGATAAGCACACTACCCTACGTTTTATAATCTCATATATTTGCTAAAACTACCACACTTAAATAAAGTTCTCAAATAATCAAATAAATTATAAAGAATAGGGGAATAACATTAAATGAAAAGAGCCTATAATAAAAGGCAAACATGATACCTATGGTGAGCTGTAATAGAAGACAAATATCTTATAATAAATGATCAAATATGATATATATGATAAGTTATAATTTAGGACTAAATATCCTTAACATTAAAGATAGACTTCTGACCTCACAAACCATTAGTATGTAATCATAAGGAAGAGTATTTGAAGCATCACGTTGTTGCTGCATGGCTAAGCCATTGCAAACATGCTCAAAAGGTTTCTCTCAATTTTCACAAAATTTACATTAATCTTTGAAGATTCAATTTAGCTAGTTTTCATAACACTACATTGTCCTCGGCCAATAAGATTCTTTCCAATTTACACTTTTCACGACTCAAATTTTCATATTTCTTTTCTAATTTCTTTGTGTTGACTTTGTTGCCCAACAATTGATGTATTCCCCTCATTAACCTTATGATAATAATTGTATAATTTTGAACTCAAATATTTAGAAACATTATTTTTTTAATATATTATACTACTTTTTCTATTTTGTAATATGTCTCGAGTAGCAGACTTGTCACTCCATACAAATGACCATCATGAAAATTCTAAATATAAAAACATACTCGATTACTTTCTTTAAGGCATCTCATATATATTTTTCTATTACTTGGTATACTAGGGCATTAAAGTCTAAGGAACATAATTCTACCACTAAAAATACTTTTGTTTTCTTTGGAGTTCATTTATTTGCAGTTATCATGTTAAGTTTTTTTGCTATTGTTTTTACAACACACAAAACCATTTGATAAAGTTTGTGGGGCATTTTGATTATGGAATTCGGGACCTCTTACACCGGAAGTGAGAATCATACTACTTGACCAAATGCCTTTCTTGCTGATCTATCGTTTTTCGTTGCTAGTCCATGTGCTTTATGCACCTCAAGGTTTGAAATTTATCAATGTGTTTTTAGAATTTGTTCTCAAATCATTTTGATGTATTTCAATTAATATTGTTAAGAAATATTGACATAAATAATGTCCATATCATATTAGGTTAAGTTTATTTAAGTTGTAATATATAATCAGGTTAAATTGTCTTGAAATGTCGTTTAATAGAGATAAAATTATTGGTTCTTGCTTGATATATGTCTTGAAACTGAACCGAGTCAACGAACTAAATTAGCTTTTGCACATTTTCATTAATCCGTATTCAAGTTCTATGTAGACAGATAGGTCCATGGATCCATACATCTCAATCGGAAAACAATAAATAGAAAAAGAAAGAATCGAAATTGATCGATATATTTATTGAAACAAACGAAAAGAAAATGAAAGACAACATAAATCATGTATCAACTAAGTCAAGCCCACTCAAAAATTTGATTAAGAATAAGAAAGAGGAATCTCAAATCAAAATACTAAACCTAGGGTAATAATTTTGAACTAATTGAAAAAAATTATAAGGAAGATTTTAATTATCTCACAATAAGTTAAGAATTTAACCCATTGAACAATAAAAAAATAAATTGTTTTGAGTGGATGAAAACTAAGGAAGAAATACTAAGTTGTTTTATACTAATCTAGAATTTTGGTTTTAAGTAATCCATAGATCATACCAATCAAATCCTTTCTTTTAAATTTAAACAAAAATGAAAATTCCATTATTAATAAAAATAAAAATAAAAATAAAAGTAATTGAAAAGAAAAAAAAAATCTAATGATTTGGCTTAAATACTAGCCAATAAAAAAAGTTTTGAATGATTTGGCTTAAATATAGTAGAAAGAAAAAACAATACAAGAAAAACACAGAAGCCTAAGTTTATTTCTTCCTAAATAGATATTTTATTTTTTAATTGAGATGTTATAATTCCTTAATTGGCATGAATAATATCCATGTATATTGTCTCTAGCTTAAATTGATAAATCACATAAAAATTACTAGACCAAATGCCACTAGACCAAATGCCCTTATAGTGGATCTATCATTTTTAGTTTACTGTGTGTATATGTTTTGTGCACCTCAATATATGAAATTTATCCAACCTCAATATATAAAATTTATCCACATATTTTTGTGCTTTAGAACTTACTATTATTGTCATGTTAACTTAACATGGTCTATCACACACGTGAAGCACCATTTTTAGTTTACTCTGGAATAGATATGTTAAAAATTAGGCCGTTTGATAATTATTATGTTTTTTTTTTCAAAATTATGTGTTTTATCCTTTTATTAAAAAAAAAAAAATTTAAATTTTAAGAAAAATTTCACTCCAAACTAAGTTTTTGAAAAATATTTTTATTTCTTTATTTTTTCTTTATTTTAGTTTTCCAAACATAGATTGATATGGAGTATTAGTTTTCAAAACTACTTCCCTACAATTGAACAATATTTATATTGTAAAATGGGATTAACTTCCTTTAAATTTATGTACTTTCTTTTTATTACTATGTTTACTTCTATCTCATGTTACTCCATTTGTATTTACTTCGTTTTATACCAAAGTTCATCGTAATTAATAAATCCATGTGCTTAATACATTCCCTAGAAAAATAAACTTGTTTGTATCAGGATAAATTACAATGAATACGGAGAAAATAAATCCCAAAATTAAGTAGAAGATTGAGAATTTCACTCAACCACACAATATCAAAGCTTGAATGAATGGTTCCCATGCAATTCTACCACAAGAATGACATGAAACTTATAAATGGCATACATGGTGCTCAGATTTTGAAGGGGAACTTCTCAACTTGATCCCCTTGAATCTCCACAAAAGACCATTAAAAATAAAGCTCCAAATGGTCCTTCCTCAATCTAATAAGCTTGTAACACATGAAATAATAGTTGAGAAGAATGAATGCTTGTTGAATCTTCTTAGCCTTGGATCGTGTAATAGGTCCAGTTGGAACATTTGGAACACCGTGATCCTTATCATCTTCCCCCGTGATCCTTATCATCTTCCCCCGTGATCCTTATCATCTCCCCCCTCTTCAAAAGAATTCGTCTTCGAATAAGAAAATCATCACCTACATCAATATGACTCAAGTCAGCAACATTGAAAGTAGGATGTGCTGAAAATTCTCATGGAAGATCATTTTATGTGCATTGTTATTAATTCTTTCAAGGACTTGATAAGGGTCAATCCCCTCTTGGAGGTAACTTTGTCTTCCTTTGAGATGAGAATCACTCCTTGCAAAAATGTATCAAAACTCAGTTACCGGGTTGAAAAATGATTTCATTCCGTCCTTTGTTAATTCTTGAAGCAACATTGAAATTTTGTTTCTCAATTGTCTCCTTCCCCTCTTTATGCAATGTTTTGATTCCATTTGCCTTACTTGTGGCAGCTTTATTCACAAAAATATTAGAATGAATAGAAAGCAAATCAAGACGCGTGAGTGGATTAAATCCATAAACAACTTCAAAAAGAGAACAATGAGTGGCAAACATTTGTCCCAAGACTTAATATTCTTACAAATAATAGCCCTAAGCAATGCTCCTAATGTTCTATTAACCCATCTCAGTTTGCTCATTAATCTTTACATGCAGTTGAAAACAATGATTTGTTGCCCAATTTATGACTTAATATTCTTGTAAATAATAGCCCTAAGCAATGCTACTAATATTTTATTATCCACCTCAGTTTGCTCATGAGTATGAGGATGACATGCCGTTGAAAACAATAATTTGGTACCCAATTTATCCACCATACTTTCCAAAAGTGACTTAAAAATTTAACATCTCTATCTTTTTTTTGTGTGCAGCAAACATTGGCAACATTGTCTACAAAACTTATAAACATCGTGCTTCATGACAAAAGTCATATAGATAGCATTTTCTCTCATATCTTGGTTTCGCTAACTAAAGTTTCCAATAACTCCCAAACTTCATTACCTTATATAACCTCTTGGGATAAGGATTCATATAACATTTCATACAAAAAGATCTACGGATGAATTTCATAGCATTTGAAGGTCATCTAGGTCATGAACCGATGGTAAATTACCTTAGAGGCATTATGGTCATTTTATACCGTTTCTTGGTTTACCTACTCAATAACCACCAAATTTCATATCCAACCTCAACATACTATAATATGCTCAGTATTAAAATTTGATAGGCAGTGAAGCTCATATAGTGGGTTATTTTAACGTTACTTTAATCTCAAGCTATTTGATCGGTTCAGGCTCTTAACTCACGGTTCTTTGAGTTTTTCTTTCATATATCCTTAATTCATACTTAGTTTAGAGTTCATATGAAAATCCAAGCGATTTCTACAAGTATTTCTTAACAAAGAGTCCAAGGTGGCTACTTGCCTCGTCGCCAACGTTTGGGACCTTTATTCTTGAGCTTCAAGTATCTGAATTACTTCAAATTTCCTTTCACGTACTCCTTCTTGTGTCTAGTTTATGAAACCATAATGTTTTTATGAGAATCTGTCTGGAATGGGGTTAAAATTGAGAAAACCCAAGAAAAGGTCAATTTTTGAACAAGAAGAAGATGCGCATTTTTCGTATCGCCGCCATCTGAAATTCAGCCTGTACAGCCACATTTACAGCATTTCTCTCCTAGATTTCTTCATGAAACTTAAAGATGCATGTTACAAGGAAGGGCTAGGGATTGATTTGATACCTTCTCGTAGATCGTAGCCTAAGATATTTGCTTCCAAAGTTCATCCAAAATCTTATTTATCGCTGGAGATAAAACAAAGGATTTCTTATTGGGTAGCCGATTCTAGGGGTTTCAATACCCTATTTCTTCATTGAACCTCTTCCATATCCTTTCTTCAGGCTAAAGGAATTGGTTTGGAGGAACGTCTTAGTATGCAACTCACTCGAAATGCTAGATTTTCGATCTCTTGGGTAGCTTGTTCTACGATGTTTTAGCTCTCGATTCCTTCATCAAGTTTACTCAACTTCTTCCTCTGAAGCTAGAGAAATCCTTACTTTAAAGGAAAAGAGATCGTAGATAGGAATTCGACTCTTATCCCCAATTTAATTTCGAAACCTATTTCCTTCAATTCGGCATGCTCTCGAGGTTATTTTTTCTTTGTGGTCTTCTATGGAAGCATTCCTTGGAGGTGCAGAAACTGATTGGTATCATTCTTGCTTGACGAGTCATCTGTATCCTCGAATTAGATTTTCAAGTTTTTCTTGAAGTTCTTTAACGGTGGATTGAATTGGAGGAATGGTTTCTGAGCATTTTCAGCACTCTATTCCATCATATAACTTGTGGGTAATCTTGTTGAGAAACTTTAGGAATAAGTTTGAAGAGAAATGGTGGAGGATTGCTCTCGAATTTGGAAGAAATCTGAGAGTAGGAGACCTATAATCTAAACGCTTATTGCCTTAGATGAGGGGATCAACCTTTATCGATTCTTATTCCGTATTGTTGCTCCTACTTTAAACTTTATAGGAAGAGCTTTCCTTATGAATTTTTATTTTTAATCTTAGCGAGATAGCTCAGTTGGGAGAGTGTCTAACTAAAGATTTGAAGGTCACGTGTTTAATCTTCACGTTCACGGCACCTGTTTCCATTTGCATAAGCTAACTATTCAATAAAAAAATAGTTATTATTTATTTTTAAAATTTCAATGAATAATGAATTAGCGGAAATACCCTTACACATGAATTTTGATTTTTAATGTTAGCGGGGATAGCTCAGTTGGGACTGAATATCTGAAGTTTACATGTTTAATCCACGTTCACCGCACTTGGTTTATATTGCATAAGTCCATTAAGTTCATAACTTATTCAATCTAAAATGAGTGATTATTTCTTTTTAAAATATAATGAATTAGCGGAAATACCTTTACTTATGATTTGTTTTTTCAAATATTAGCCAGGATAACTCAGTTTTGAGAGTGTCAGACTGAAAATTTGAAGGTTACATCTTCGATCCACGTTCACTGCACCTTATTCAAGTCACATAACTTGAATCTTGACTATTCAATTTAAAATTAGTGATTATTTCCTTTTAAAATATCAATGAATTAGCTAAATACCTTACTAATGAGTTTTCATTTTTAATGTCAGCGGGGATAGCTTACTTGGGAGAGCGTCACTGAAGATCTCAAGGTCACGTGTTTGATCCACGTTCACCGCACCTGAGTCAAGTTCACTAACTTGCATAACCTGATTATTCAATCTAAAATTAGTGATTATTTCTTTTTAAAATCTCAATGAAGTAGTGAAAATATCTTTACCCATGAATTTTTATTTTTAATGTTAGCGGGGATAACTCAGTTCGAAGAGTGTCAGTGAAGATCTGAAAGTCACGTGTTTGATCCACGTTCACCGCATCTAATTCAAGTTTACTAACTTGGATAACCTTAATATTCAATCTAAAATTAGTGATTATTTATTTTTAAAATTACTTGACTATTTAATCTAAATTTAGTGATTATTTATTTTTAAAATTTCTGAATTTTCATTTTCAATGTTACACGGGATAACTTAGTTGGGAGAGCGTAATATTGAAGATTTGAAGGTTACGTGTTCGTTCGACCTTCACCACACCTGATTCAAGTAGTATAACTTACTATCTTATCTAAATTTAGAGATGATTTCTTTTTAAAATTTCAATGAATTAGCCTGTAAATGCGAAGACATTTAGTAAAATGACTCATTTTATTACATAGAACAATAAAATTGATCTTTCATTTTAATGTTAGCGTAGATAGCTCAATTCAATTGGGAGGCATCTGTAGATCTAAAGATTGCGTGAATTCCTAATTATTTAGTAAAATGACTCATTTTATTGCATGGAACAATAAAATTGATCTTCCCATAGAATTGTCAATACATTTTACTTTCAATGTTGCTAAGTTGAGTAGCTTTGATGTAGGTGATGATTTTTCTGATTCGAGGACGAATCCTGAAGAGAGGGATGATGATAAGAATCATGGTCTACATTCTATTTTCAATGTTACTAAGTTGAGTCCTTTTGATGTAGGTGATGATTTTTCTGATTCGAGGACGAATCCTGAAGAGAGGGATGATGATAAGAATCATGGTCTACATTCTATTTTCAATGTTACTAAGTTGAGTCCTTTTGATGTAGGTGATGGTTTTTCTAATTCGAGGATGAATCCTTTTGAAGAGGGGGATGATGATAAGAATCACGGTGTTCCAACTGAACCTATTACACAACCCAAGGCCAAGAAGATTCAACAAGCATTCATATTTCATCTACAAAATTGGATAGGCTAGGTTCAACCATCATTTCATGTATTACAAGATGATTCGTTTGAGTCAAGACCATTTGGAGATTCAAAAGTAAATATTTGCACGGTTTAAGTAGCGGATGAAGTTGCAAGCATCATTTCATGAGTGGTTAGAAAACTTTATTTATTATTTTAATTTCATAAAGTTTTTAATGCTCAAATTGACTTCGTCTATGGAGATTTAAAGAGATCGAGATTAAATCACGGCCACTAAATTTTTTTGTGGGGAGACTATAAATACCCACAAATTATTATGTAAAAGCTTATTTGTGATCAATGAAATTGATCTCTTAAGTTGAGACGTTCCCCCTTATAAAAATCTGAGCATATCTTTGTCGTTTTTAAGTTTGATGCAATTCTTGTGGTAGATTGCATCTGAGTTATTCAATAAAGTCTTGATCAAGTTCGATTGTGGGGTGATTCAATTTAGAAAAAGATTCCAAATCTTACTTCTCACTCTTGAATCTCATAATCTAATTCTAGCGTCGTTTTTAAGTTTGATGCAGTTCTTGTGGTAGATTGCATCTGAGTTATTCAATAAAGTCTTGATCAAGTTCGATTGTGGGGTGATTCAATTTAGAAAAAGATTCCAAATCTTACTTCTCACTCTTGAATCTCATAATCTAATTCTAGCTTATCTCTTGGTTGATCCAAATTTTGTACAAAAAGGTGTTAATTTCTTTAATACAAGGGTTCTTGCTTCTACAAAAGCTTGGCTCGTTGGGCTGAAGATTACGGTTGGTCTATCATCCTTCAACGGGATATTCTATCCCCATGACTTGCTCTCATGCGGCCGTTCTTCTAACGCCAGTGACACATCCAATTGTCGAGATTTGTAATGTGAGTTTGTAACCCATCCATTGAGGTTCTTGGAATGATTCTATAGCTTATCATTTCCATGTTGGGAGTTGGATCATGGGTCTTGGGCGAAGGAATCCTTGGTTTACAGCACTTCGAGTTGAAGAAAGTGTCATAAGGTTAATTTTTTTCAATTTTATTGATTTGTTTTAGTGATTTTATTTGATTTTATTTCAATTTTGTCAAACTCACTCGGGTGCTCATCTCAATCATTTCAGCCTTGTTGGCGTACAATAAGAGAGACCTTGGAAATAACCGGGAACTGTTCAACTGGATTATCACATTAACAATTTGAATCAAATAAAGAGACATTAACCATTTGAATCACCTCAACCACACTTGTTGAACTTGACCAAATGTCTATAACATAGCACTAATAAAGGTACAAAGTAACACAAACAAAGGTACAAAGTAACACAAACAAAGGTACAAAGTAACACAAACAAGGTACAAAGTTCATAAACGTTTTTTTTTTTATCTAAAATACAATTGAACTTGACCATTATAGTACCTCTCAAACGTAGGTAAAGTTTAAATTCGGGTCTCCTTGTCAAACTCACTCGGGTGCTTATCTCAACCATTATGGCGTTCAACAAGAGAGACCTCAAAAATAGCCGGATTATCGCATTAACCATTTGAACCACCTCAACCCCACTTGTTGAAATTGAAACAAATATCTATAACATAACACTAACATAGGTATGATGTTCATAAATGTCTTTTTAATCTAAGATACTATTGAACTTGACCATTAAATGCCTCTCAAACTTAGGTAAAGTTTAAATATAATTGGTGACAAAAGATGAAATTATAAAATAAAAAGAAATAAGAAAATAATATTCCATTTGAGAGAATCAAACCAGAATATCCTATGGGAAAGCCAAATATCCAAACCGTTGGACAAGAATGAATTTTTAGTGTAGTTGTCTTGGAGTCTTTTGTCTAATCGCTAAAAAGTTTTACTATGATGTTTTGGGTAATGTCTAACTCTTCGACACGTCCTTTCATATGTGTGATAGAATTCTCAGAGTTACCGAGACGTTTCGAGCTGTTCGATCGTGTGGCTCTTTCTTCAAAAAGGTCAACATCAAACATCAGGTCTTTGATTGGCAACCCATCCAGAGGAGCGTTGATTGGATCGATGCCATCAACTGTCTTCCCATGAGTTTATGGTGCATGACCCATTTTTCATACCATTCACCTTCCAGCGCCACCATAGTTTTGCATCGACCATGAGATGCATTGCGACCAACATAACTCTTAGGTCCTATGAGCAAGTTCCAATAACCTTCAAGTATTGTTCTACGTAAAAAATAAAGCTTTTTAATTCCTTAGCATCCCGGTTTCCATTTACGGGGTTGTGTTCTTGGATTTTAAGTTTGTTAAGCCCACATGAACTTGGCTTGAGGTGTGGTTCTCTACAACCCAACTTGTCAAACTCACTCCGGTGCTCATCTCAACCATGATGTCGTTCAACAAGAGAGACCTCGAAAACGACTAAATTATCGCATTAACCATTTGAATCACCTGCTCATCTCAACCATTGAGAGATCTCGAAAACGACTGGATTATCGCATTAACCATTTGAATCACCTCAACCCCACAGTTGTTGAAATTGAACCAAATATCTATAACATAACTCTAACAAAGTACCTAAGTTCATAAAATTCTTTTTAATCTAAGATAGAAATTGTAAAATAAAATGAAATAAGAAAATAATATTCCATTGCCGAGAATCAAACCCAGGTCTTCTAGGTGAAACCAAATGGATTTTTGGTGTAGATGTTCTGAAGTCTTTTGTCAGATCGTTGAAGAGTTTTAGCATGATTTTTTGCTTAATGTCTAACTCTTCGAGACGTCCTTCCCTGTGTGTGTTAGAGTTCTTAGAGCCACCGCGATGTTTCGAGCTATTCGATTGTGTGGCTCTTTCTTCAAAAGAGTCAACATCAAACGTTAGGTCTTTGATTGGCAACCCATCCAAAGAGAGCGTCGATTGCATCGATTCCATCAACGATCTTCTCATGCGTTTATGGTGCATGACCCATTTTTTATACCATTCACCTTTGAGCACTATCATAGTTTTGCATCGTCCATGAGATGCATTGCGGCTAACGTAACTCTTAGCTCGTATGAGAAAGTTCCTATAGCCCTCAACTCTCAGGTCGTATGATAGAGTTCTTAGAGCTACCGCGACATTTCGAGATGTTCGATCGTGTGGCTTTTTCTTCAAAAGAATCAACATCAAACGTCAGGTCTTTAATTGGCAACCCATCCAGGGGAGCGTCGATTGCATCGATTCCATCAACTGTCTTCCCATGAGTTTATGGTGCATGACCCATTTTTTATATTATCCACCTTCGAGCGCCACCGTCCATGAGATGCATTGTGGCCAACGTAACTCTTAGGTCCTATGAGCAAGTTTCTTTAACCTTCAAGTATTGTTCTACGTCAAAAATAAAGTTTTTTATTTCCTTAGCATCCGGGTTCCCATTTAAGGGTTTGTGTTTTTGGATTTTGAGTTTGTTAAGCCCAACATGAGCTTTGCTTGGGGTGTGGTTCTCTACAACCCTCCTTGTCAAACTCACTCGGGTGCTCATCTCAGTCATCTCAGTCATGATGGCATTCCTTGAAAATGACTGGATTATTAAATTAACCATTTGAATCACCTCAACCTCACTAGTTGAAATTGAACCAAATATCTATGACATAACACTGTTAAAAGTTTAAAGTTCATAAAAGTCTTTTTAATATAAGATACTATTGAACTTGACAATTATAGTGCCTCTCAAACCAAGTTCATAAAAGTCTTTTGAATTTAAGATATTATTGAACTCATCCATTATAGTGCTTCTCAAACCTAGGTAAAGTTTAAATATAATTGGTGACAAAAGATGAAACTATAAAATAAAAGAAATAAGAAAATAAAATTTCATTGTCGAGAATCAAACTCGGGTCTCCTCGATGAAAGCCAGATCTTCTGTGTAATGTCTAACTCTTCTACACATTCTTTTTATGTACGTGATAGAGTTCTCAGAGCTACCTAGAGTTCTTAGAGCTACCGCCACGTTTCTTATTCTTCGATCGTGTGGCTCTTTCTTCAAAAGAGTCAACATCAAACATTAGGTCTTTGATTGGAAACACATCCAAGGGAGCGTCGATTGCTTCAATTCCATCAATGGTCTTCCCATGATTTTTTGGTGCATGACTACTTTTTTATACAATTCACCTTCGAGCGCCACCATAGTTTTGCATCGTCCATGAGATGCATTGTGAGCCAACGTAACTCTCAAGTCCTCTGAGCAAGTTCCTATAGTCTTAAAGTATAATATCAAAACATATTAACGTATTTGATATGTTAAATATTAAAATAATTGACGTGTATCATAAACATCAAATAAAAATATATATTTGAAATTTGAATGAGATTCATATTAATTAAACATATATTATGATATTCTACGGCATTTTAATATTGTTTAAATAAGATATTATATCTTAATGTATTCGGCATTCAAATATATAATTTGACAAAAATTATCACAATTTCACCCTAAAAAGAACCCTAGGGTTAAGTCAAAAAGCATCAAACACTAAATACTCTGACATTTTAAGTGATATTTTGGAGACAAGCTGATAAGGTCTTCAAAGAGCATGTGGTCATGTCTGACATTTTAGGTTAACCAACCGGTTGAAAAGAAACCATAATTTCTGATGTTGGTAATTAACTACAAACCTTTGAATAAGTTTTAGAATAAATAAGATATCCAATCCAAAACAAAAATGATTTGATAAAAAGAATTTAGAGTCAAATGTTTTTATAAAATTCGATATGAAATTGGGATTTCCGAAAATTCTAATTTCCTAAAAGGACAAATATAAAATAGCATTTAATGTCCAGTTTAGAAAATATGAGAGGAACGTCATGCGATTTAGGCTAAAAAACGCTCCATCCGAATTTCAGATGATTATGAATGATATTTTCAATCCTTTCAAAAAAATTAAATTGTTTATATGGATGATGTGTTGATATTTTCTAAAACCATTAAGATCAACACTTTAAACATCTACCTACATTCAGTAATGTAATGAAAAGAAATCAGCTAGTTGTGTCCATACCAAAAATCAAATAATATCAAACTCATATCCATTTTCTTGGATTTTAAATTTATTTGAGCCTTATAAAAACCCGTCCAATGGTCCATTGAGTTTGTCTCAAACTTTCGTGATGACGTATCCTAGAAAAGCCAACTTCAAAAAAAATTTAGGTTCTCTCAATTATGTCTCTTTAATCCTTCAAGATATCAGGCACGTTTACAAATGTCTTGATTGTTGGATCAGTATGGCAACCCTATAGGGGGGTGGGGTGAATAGGATTTTAACCGTAAAGGTGTTTAAATGAGATTAATTTTTTTTTTAATGATGAAACTTTTTATAAATAGGTAGAATATGATAATTACTAGAACAAAATAATTAAGTCAAAACATTAATCAAGTTGAACATGCAATAAATCACAATAATAATTTTGAAATTAAATAGGAAAGAGTTAGAGAAAATGACACCGTAGTTTTATAGTGGTTCGGTCAAACTCGACCTACTCCACTCCCCAAGCGCCTCTTGGGAATTTGAATAAATAACTTTCTCGACTCTTTCCATGAATCAGAGTCAAACCGGTACACCGCTCTTTTTTCGAGTTCAAGAGCAAACTCTATCCTTTCCAGGGCGTAGGATCAAACCGATACAAGTATTTTAGTTTGATAATAACACACCACAACTCTCTCAAAGTTGATTTACAATTTGGGACACTCACAACTGTTTCCTCACAATACAATAATAATCCCTCTCAAGAATAAGATGAAGAGAAATAAACTTGTAAGCTTGGAGAGAGCAACAAACAATGGAGACTTTGAACAAATGAGGATTGAAGAATTTATGGAAGTTGTGTGTATAAAATGTGGGAAAGTTGATGAGTTTATATAGAGAAGAAGAGTGGCAAAAGGTATGAATTAATATTTTACATTGGATTGTGTTATGAATAATGGAAGGTTGATATTAAAAGTAAATAAATAAGAAAATTTTTTAAATTCATTTATTTAAAATTTTTAATATAATAATAATTCAAAATTTATTATAAATATAATAATATAATAATAATAAAAATCGATGTAACGATTAGATTCAAATTTATATTTTGTCAAAATAATTTTATTTATAAATATAATAATAAGAAAAACTCCACCATTTGTTACTCTTCCAACATTATAAATTTCATACTTTGATATATTTTGATTTGTCCATCATTTTGATTTTGTTGCCACATCATCACGTCGGGTATGTTGTCTCGATTCTAATTTCTTCGTTTTAGCTCTGATTTGAGTAATTGAAAAGTTGTTGTAATCGTTATTCCCGACCTTATACTGTGGACAGTTCAAAATACTTAAAATAGTTAGTAATTAAAAGTAGGTTTGGTATCATAAAAAAAATCAGTCAATTAATTGATTCAAATTAATTAAATTGAGATCAAGGGCCAAAAAGCCAACATTGATGAGTGTCTTGAAAATAATAGGAAGTCTTGATTTGTAAAGGATATCTCTACCACCCAAAAAAATCAAATCATTAGTCAAATAAACTCCGTGCTTAAGTCTTATTGACCCAAGGGCAGATCTCATAGGAAAACGTGACGCATCAAATATCGGATATGGAGGTATCTAAAATTGTCAAAGAGGACAAAGAATCAATTATCATATTTCATTCAAAAGCCTCGAATAATACCATACAAATTACAAAACAGTAAAAAAAATATATATTATTTCCATTGTACTATGTGTACAATTTTAAAGGAAATTTAAAATAAATCCAGCATATTTGTCACACTTTTAAGTTCAATTACAATAAATAAAGAAAAGAATTGAGTGACAATAAAATATCACTTGACATTGGAATGTAATTTGAAGACTTTTTTATCTTTGATATATTTATGTCATTGTCCTCTTTGATATATCTTTGGAATGTAATTTAAAGAATGAAATATGATAATTGATTCATTGTCCTCTTTGATAATTTTAGATACCTCCATATCCGATATTTGATGCGTCATGTTTCACTATGAGGTCTGCCCTTGGGTCAATAAGACTTAAGCAGAGAGTTTATTTGACTAATGATTTGATTTTTTTGGGTTGTAGAGATATCCCTTACAAATCAAGAGATTGTATTATTTTGAAGACACTCATCAAGACATTTGTAAATGTGCATGATATCTTAAAGGATTTAAGACACATAATTGAGAGAACCTAAATTTTTTTTGAAGTTGGCTTTTCTAGGATACGTCATCACGAAAGTTTGAGACAAACTCAATGGACCATTGAATGGGTTTTATAAGGCTCAAATAAATTTAAAATCCAAGAAAAAGATATGAGTTTGATATTATTTAATTTTGGGTATGGACACAACTAGCTGATTTCTTTAATGAATGTAGGTAGAAGTTTAAAGTGTTGATCTTAATGGTTTTAGAAAATATCACCACATCATCAATATAAACTATTAAAAATTTTTGAAAGGATTGAAAATATCATTCATAATCTTCAGAAATTCGGATGGAGCGTTTTTTAGGCTAAATGGCATTAAAAATTTTTAGGCTAAACTTGACATTAAATGCTATTTTATATTTGTCCTTTTAGGAAATTAGAATTTTCCTAAATCTCAATTTTATATCGAATTTTATAAAAACATTTAACTCTAAATTCTGTTTATCAAATCATTTTTGTTTTGGATTGGATATCTTATTTATTCTAAAACCTTATACAAAGGTTTGTAGTTAATTACCAGTATCAGAATTTCTAGTTTATTTTCACCATGTTGTTAACCTAAAATGTCAGACATGACCACATGCTCTTTGAAGACCTTATCAGCTTCCTCCGCAAAATATCACCTAAAATGTCAGAGTATTTAGTGTTTGATGCTTTTTGACTTAACCCTAGGGTTTTATTTACGGTGAACTTGTGGTAATTTTTGTCAAATTATATATTTGAATACCTTATCAGATTGCACCTAAAATTGCTAAATGAAGGAGCTGACAATGACTTTGTCATGATATTGGCGAGCTGATCCTTGGAAGAAATTAGTCGAACATCAAGCTGACGAGTCGATACTCGTTCACGAACGAAGTGATAACCAACCTCAACATGCTTTGTTCGTCGATGAAAGATTGGATTGGCGGACAGGTAGGTGGCACCATTGTTGTCACACCACAGGCTAGGCGCTCGCGCTTGCGAGATCCCGAGCTCACGCAAGAGAATTTGGATCCAAATTAATTCGGTAGTGGCATCAACAACTGCCTTATATTCGGCCTCAGTACTAGAATGAGAAACTGTTGATTGTTTCTTCAAACTCCAAGAGATAAGATTGCCACCAAAAAAGATCACATAGCCTCCAGTGCTTCGACGATCATCAGGATTCCAGGCCCAATCAGCATCTGAAAAGGAACTCAACAAATCAGTGCTGGACTTTGTAAGACACAAACCCATATCAATAGTGTCATGTAGATAACAGAGAATTCGTTTGACTGCCGCCCAATGTATAGATGTTGGGGAGGACATGAACTAACACACTCTATTGACATAGAATGATATATCAGGACGTGTCAGAGACAAATATTTGAGAGCACCAATGACAATCCGATAGCGAGTAGTATCCTCAGGCGAAAGCTTTTCACCACCATCCAATAACAACTTCTCACTAGTAAGCATAGGTGTGGGCACACCTTTGGAGGTGAGCATATTGGTTCTAGACAATAAATCTTGAATGTATTTATGTTGTGTCAGCATAAGTCCATTAGAAGTATGGCGGACCTCAATCCCAAGAAAATAACTCAAAATTCCAAGATCTTTGACGGCAAAATCATCCTGAAGCTGTGTAAGAAGTTTCTCAGTAGCCGTAGAAGATGAGCTGATAATAATAATGTCATCAACATAGATGAGGATATACATCTGAATGCGCGTCTTGTTAAAAATAAAAAGAGAAACATCAGCCTTTGAAGGTGTAAAATCCAGTTGTAATAGTTTGGAGCGAAGACGAGAAAACCAGGCACGCGGAGCTTGTTTAAGACCATAAAGCAACTTATCCAACTTGTAGTGATAACCAGGGTGTTGAGAATCCACGAATCCAGGGGCTGCTTCATAATATCTTCATTAAGAAAGCCATGAAGAAAAGAATTTTGAGTATCAATCTGCCGAATAGCCCAACCACGAGAAATACCAAGAGACAATAAGAGCCGAATGGTAGTGGGCTTAACAATTGGACTAAAGGTATCATCATAATCAACGCCATACTGCTGTTTAAAACATTTAGCAACCAGGCGTGCTTTGTAGCGATCAATAGAGCCATCTGGCTTTTACTTGAGTTTGAAAACTCATTTGCAATCAATAATGCTAAGACCAGCACGAGGAGGAACTAAGTGTCATGTCTTATTTTTTTGAAGTGCCTGAAATTTATCATTCATTTCCTGACGCCAGAGGGGATGCTCCATAGCAGTAATATGTGAAGTAGATTCAAAGGCAGAAGACCGAATTACAAAATATGTTATTGTTCCATCTCTACGCACCTTTGGTTTCTTGATATTGTGCTTCAATCGAGTACTATACGGATGAGTAGTAGGTGCAGGATCCACATTTGAGGGGACAGTCGTATCAGCCGTTGCGAGAGGAGCAACCGATGCTACAGTAGTTGGTTAACCATCGTTCAAGGATTTGACCAGGCATTGTGCAATATCATCT
>NW_019272124.1:181330-206062 GCF_002738345.1 Cucurbita maxima | reverse complement strand
AAATCATCAATGAAGCTAATATAATATTTAAAACCCCCAACAGATGGAGGTGCAGGGCCCAAAACATCCGAAAAAATAAGTTCCAAAGATGACGAAGACCTATGGGAAGAACTAGTATATGGTAACTGAGGACTTTTTGCTCATTGACACGCATTACAAATTGACAAAGATGACTCACTAGCACACAGAATATTATTGAGACGCAAAATTGATTTTACTACTTGAGATGAAGGATGTCCAAGATGTGCATGCCATTGGGCATGAGTAGTAGATCTGCTCACCAAGGCATGCGTGAGATCATCGACATCGGATGGCTTAATAGGATAAAGACCAAATTTACACCTCCCATCTAGGAGACTTTTCCTTGACCGTCGATCCTTAATAGAAAAATGTCAAGGATGGAATTCAAAAAATACGTTATTATCACGAGAAAATTTATGAACGGAAAGAAGATGTTTGAAAATTTCAGGCACATGCAAAATATTACACAATGCAAGAGGACGAGTAGCAGTATTAATTAGAGAATGACAAGTATGCAAAACACGCAAACATGCTCCATTGCCAACTTTAACTTGTTCACCTCCATGATAGCATTCACGCACAGCAAGACGATCCATGTCACTGGTGATATGATCCGTCGCGCCTGTGTCACTGTACCAATTTGGGTCAATCTTGTAAGACGAAGTAGCCGACAGTACCGTAGTTGGAGTAGAAGAAGGTTCATCTTGATAGGACTCATCCATCCTATGCCAGCAGCGGATAGCAGTATGCCCCACTTTGCCGCAGATCTGGCAGGAAGGACAAGCAGAAGGGTCACGACGATCACCAGCAGGACGAGAGGGTGCATAACCTTGAGAACGACCACGACCACGATCCCTATGCCCACGATACTTCTGCTGACCACCACGACCAACATAATTGGCAGAAGATCCAAGATTTAACTGAAGTTCAGCACGACCAGTACAATTGGCAAAAGATCCCGGATTTAACTGAAGTTCAGCCTGGTGTTGTAGTTGGCGAGCTTCAAACGTCATTAGATGTGCAAACACATCATCAAGCGTGAGGGCTTCACTCTTGGTAGTCATTGAGGTGACGAAGGGATCCTAGTCAGGGCCAAGACAAGCGAGAAGATACGCGATCACATCATCATCCTGCAAGGCAGAGCCGGTGGTAGCCAGCTCGGTGGCCAGCCCTTTGATCTTGCAAAAATAATTTGCAGCAGATTGATCTCTTTTCTTGGACGTAGCGAGCTCAACACGAATATAAGTAGTGCGAGCACGAGTTGACGACAAAAATATCCGCTGCAGAGTATCCCACGCCTCCTTGGACGTAGTAGCAGCAACTACATCGTGAAGAATCTCCTCAGACATGGAGGAGAGAAGGCCGCTAAGGACCTATTGATCCTGATCATACCACTGATATAGGCAGGATTAGAGACCAGCTCAGCACCAGCAGCAGTTGAGGAAGGGACCAGCTTGGCAGGTGCGGCATTCGTGCCATCAAGGTAGCCCATAAGCTTCGTACTCCGTAGGTAGGGGAGGAGCTGGGCATGCCATATGATGAAGTTGTTTTTGGTTAGACGAATTGTGATAGCATGGTGTAGAGAGATTGGGCCAAAGGTCGCCATGGTAGTTGAGATGGTATTGGAGATGGTAGATGGGGAGGAGGAAGAAGATATGGTAGACATTTAAAAAATAAACGTTAGCTCTGATACCATGTTAAGTTGAATGGCACAATGACCTCACCTAGGGTCACGACCTCATGTATTTATAGATGTGTATAATGAAGATTACATTCTAAATCATAGATTTAGTAACAAACCATAAAATCATATATTTGGTAACAAATCAGTAAAACATAGATTTGGTAACAAACTAGTAAACCACTAGATTATCTTACTATATACAAATATGATTTATACTACGTTTAACAAGGTTGAGGTGATTCAAATGGTTGATGTGATAATCCAGTCATTTTTAAGGTTTCTTTTGTTGAACGCCATCATGGCTGAGATGACTGAGATGAGCACCCGAGTGAGTTTGACAAGCAGGGTCGTAGAGAACCACACCCCAAGCCAAGCTCATGTTGGGCAACAAACTCTAAATCGAAAAACACACTCTTAAATGAGAACCGGGATGCTAAGGAATTAAAAAACTTTATTTTTGACGTAGAACAATATTCGAAGGTTACAGGAACTTGCTCATAGGATCTAAGAGTAACGTTGGCCACAATGCATCTCATGGACGTTGGCGTTCGAAGGATGATGATATAAAAAATGGGTCATGCATCATAAACTCATGGGAAGACCGTTGATGGAATCGATGCATTCGAAGCTCCCATGGATGGGTTGCCAATTAAAGACCTTAGTTTGATGTTGACTCTTTTGAAGAAAAAACCAAACGATCGAACACCTCGAAATGTCGTGGTAGCTCTAAGAACTCTATCATACGACCTAAGAGTTGAGGGCTACAGGAACTTTCTCATATGACCTGAGAGTTACATTAGCCGCAATGCATCTCATGGACGATGTAAAACTATGGTAGTGCTCGAAGGTGAATGGTATAAAAAATGGGTCATGAACCATAAACTCATTGGAAGATCGTTGATGGAATCGATGCAATTGACGCTCCCCTAGATGGGTCGCCAATCAAAGACCTAACATTTGATGTTGACTCTTTTGAAGAAAGAGCCACACAATCAAACAGCTCAAAAAGTCGCGGTAACTCTAAGAACTTTAACACACATAGGGAAGGACGTGTCGAAGAGTTAGACATTAAGCAAAAGATCATGCTAAAACTCTTTAACGATCTGACAAAAGACTTCAGGACATCTACACCAAAAATTCATTGTTGTCCAGCGGTCAGGATATTTGGCTTTCACCCAGCAGGCCTGGGTTTGATTATCGGCAATGGAATATTATTTTCTTATTTCATCTTATTTTACAGTTTCTATCTTTGATTAAACAGACTTTTATGAACTTCGTACCTTTGTTAGAGTTATATTATATATATTTGGTTCAATTTCAACTACTGGGTTGAGGTGATTCAAATGGTTAATGCGATAATCGGACTATTTTCGAGGTCTCTCTTGTTGAACGCCATCATGGTTGAGATTAGCACCCAAGTGAGTTTGACAAGGAGACCCGAATTTAAACTTTACCTACGTTTGAAAGGCACTATAATAGTCAAGGTCAATGGTATTTTAGATTAAAAAGACTTTTATGAACTTTGTACCTTTGTTAATGTTACTTTGAACGTTTATTTGTGTACTTTGTACGTTTATTTGTGTTACTTTGTACCTTTGTTAGTGTTATGTTGTAGACATTTCGTCAAGTTCAACAAGTGGGGTTGAGGTAATTCAAATGGTTAATGTTACTTTATTTGATTTAAATTGTTAATGTGATAATTTAGTTGAACAGTTACCGGTTATTTCCAAGGACTCTCTTATTGAATGCCAATAAGGCTGAAATGATTGAGATGAGCACCCAAGTGAGTTTGAAAACATTGAAATAAAATCAATAAAATTGAAAAAAATTGGAAAAAAATGAGCCTTATGACACTTCCTTCAACTCGAAGGGCGGTAAACCAAGGATTCCTTCGCCCAAGACCCACGATCCAACTCCCAACATGAAAATGATAAGCTATAGAATCATTCCAAGAACCTCAATGGATGGGTTACAAACTCTCATTACCAATCTCGACAACTGGACGTGTCATCGGCATTAGAAAAACGACAGCATCAGAGCAAGTCATGGGGATAGAAGATCTCGTTGAAGGATGATAGACCAACCATAATCTTCAGCCCAACGAGCCAAGCTTTTGTAGAAGCAAGAACCCTTGTATTAAAGAAATTACCACCTTCTTATACAAAATTTGGATCAACCAAGATATAAAAGCTAGAATTAGATTATGAGATCCAACCATGAGAAGCAAGATTTTGAACCTTTTTCTAAATTGAGTCACTCCAAATCAAACTTGATCAAGGCTTGATTAAATTACTCAGATGCAATCTACCACAAGAATTGCATGAAACTTAGAAACGACAAAGATATGCTCACATTTCTATAAGGGGGAACGTCTCAACTTGAGAGATCAATTTCATTGATCACAAATATGCTTTTACATAATAATTTGTGGGTATTTATAGTCTCCCCACAAAAGAAGTTAGTGACCGTGATTTAATCTCGATCCTTTTAAATCTCCACAGAAGACGAAGCCAATTTGAGCATTACAAACTTTATGAAATTAAAATAATAAATAAAGTTTTCTAACCACTCATGAAATGATGCTTGCAACTTCATCCGCTACTTCAACCGTGCAAATATTTACTTTTGAATCTCCAAATGGTCTTGACTCAAACGATTCAGATTGTAACACATGAAATGATGGTTGAATCTAGCCTATCCAATTTTGTAGATGAAGTATGAATGCTTGTTGAATCTTCTTGGCCTTGGGTTGTGTAATAGGTTCAGTTGGAACACAGTGATTCTTATCATCATCCCCCTCTTCAAAAGGATTCGTCCTCGAATTAGAAAAATCATCACCTACATCAAAAGAACTCAACTCAGCAACATTGAAAGTAGAATGTACACCGTGATTCTTATCATCATCCCCCTCTTCAGGATTCGTCCTCGAATCAGAAAAATCATCACCTATATCAAAAGGACTCAACTTAGCAACATTAAAAGTAGAATATATTGACAATTCTACGAGAAGATCAATTTTATTATTCCATGCAATAAAATGAGTCATTTTACTAAATGTCTTAGAGTGCATTTACAGTCAAATAAAGAATTAGGAATCCACATTTTACTAAATGTTTTACTAAATGTCTTATAGTGCATTTATGGTCAAATAATGAATTATCTTTAGTCAAATAAATAATTCATCAGTAAAATTATTTACGCTAATTCATTGAAATTTTAAAACGAAATCATCTCTAAATTTAGATAAGATACTAAGTTATACTACTTGAATCAGGTGTCGTAAAGGTCGAACGAACGAACACGTGACCTTCAAATCTTCAATAGTACGCTCTCCCAACTAAGCTATCCCTTGTAACATTGAAAATCAAAATTCTGGAATTTTAAAAAGAAATAATCACTAAATTTAGATTAAATAGTCAAGTAATTTTAAAAAGAAATAATCACTAATTTTAAATTGAATATTCGGGTTATGCAAGTTAGTCAACTTGAATTAGGTGCAGTGAAAGTGAATCAAACACATGATTTTCAGATCGTTACTGACGCTCTCCAAACTGAGCTATCCCCGGTAACATTAAAAATAAAAATTCATCGGTAAAGATATTTTCACTACTTCATTGAGATTTTAAAAAGAAATAATCACTAATTTTAGATTGAATAGTCAGGTTACGCAACTTAGTCAACTTGAATCAGGTGCAGTGAACGTGGATCAAACACGTGACCTTGAATGAAAACTCATTAGCAAAGGTATTTAGGTAATTCATTGATATTTTAAAAAGAAATAATCACTTGAATCAGGTGCAGTGAACGTGGATCAAACACGTGACCTTGAATGAAAACTCATTAGCAAATGTATTTAGCTAATTCATTGATATTTTAAAAAGAAATAATCACTAATTTTAAATTGAATAGTTAGGAGTCAAGTTATGTGACTTGAATCAAGTGCGGTGAAGAAGGTGGATTGAACACATGACCTTTAGATTTTCAGTCTGACACTTTCAAACTGAGTTATCCTCGCTAATATTTGAAAAAAAAATCATAAGTAAAGGTATTTTCGCTAATTCATTATATTTTAAAAAGAAATAATCACTAATTTTAGATTGAATAAATTTATGCAACTTAATGGACTTATGCAACATAAACCAAGCGCGGTGAACGTGAATTAAACATGTAACCTTCAGATATTCAGTCCCAACTGAGTATCCCCGCAAAAATTAAAAATCAAAATTCATGTGTAAAAGTATTTCCTCTAATTCATTATACATTGAAATTTTAAAAATAAATAATAACTAATTTTTTATTGAATAGTTAGCTTATGCAAATGGAAACAGGTGCAGTGAATGTGGAGAGTAAATACGTGACATTCAAATATTTAGTTTGACACTCTCCTAGCTTAAGGTCGCGATTAAGAACATAACAAGAAGTAATATCATAGCTTAAAGTTGCGATTAAGAACCTACTAGTAGGCTACTTACTAAGTTTTACTCACTCCATGTTTATCATTTTCTTTCAAGTAACTAAGAGTTGGTCGTGGATGAGAGCAGACTTTGGAGTGTGGGCCATGGACTAACCTCTGTTTTTAATCTAGTATTTTTTGTTCTTCTTTTGAGTCTGCTTCTCATTTTGTGTTTGTCAAGAGTATGTATATGTAACACCCCAAAAATGAAGGAAATTAGCTCCCATAAGAATATGCCACTCATGAAAGATCCAAAGGATAGAAAGGAAAAAAATTAAAGGATTAAGCAAGAACAAGAGACTTAGTCAAGTCAGTACCCTAACAAGTGATTTCAAGGAGTTGAAAGGCCTTTTGAAAAGGATTGGAAAGAAAAAAGTAAATGAAAAGGGCAAAATAGTCATTTTATCAATTATATAAAATCTTACCGAATTTGTAATTCCTTATCTTGAAGGAATCTAAGGATTCAAAATAAGGGGAAAATTATCAAAAAGCGATGAGGAATTTGTAGAAAAATTATGGATTTTTCGAGAAAAATAATAATAAAATATTCGAAAAGTGGCAAATTACCAAAATACCCCTAGAAGAATTGATAATTACAGAAATGCCACTCTAATTAGAATCAGAGCATCTACCGTGACCATCCGAGTAAAATCCTTCGAACTCAAATCTCAACCATTGGATCTCCTCCAAAATTTGATATGATCTAGAATGAACACGCACGGATCATTACATCCAACGACTAGTATTCAAAGCCAAGGTCGATAAGGCTATGATCGGAGTTGATATCTCCAAAAAATTATCCAGAAAGTTCGATCTCTAAATAACGAAGATTCAAGAGCTCTCAATGTCGGTTTAAGCTCCTCCTATAAAGTCTAATGTATGAGCAACAATACGGAATAAGAATCGAGAAAGGTCAATCCCCCAATCGAAGGCAATAAGCATTTAGATTATGGGTCTCCTACTCTCAGATTTCTTCCAAATTCGAGATCAATCCTCCACCATTTCTCTTCAAACTTATTTCTACCGTTTCTCAACAAGATTACCCACAAGTTCTATGTAGGAATAAAGTGCTGAAAGTGCCTCGAAACCATTCCTTCCCAATTCAATCCGCCATTGAAGAACTTCAAGAAAAACTTGAAAATCCAATCCGAGGATACATGATGATTCGTCGAGCAAGAATGATTCTAATCAATTTCTGCACCTCCAAGGAATGCTTTCATAGAAGACCACGAAGAAAAATAGCCTCGATAGCGTGCCGAATTGAAGGAAATAGGTTTCGAAATTAAATTTGGGGATAAGAGTCAAATTCTTATCTACGATCTCTTTTCCTTCAAATTAAGGATTCCTCTAGCTTCAGAGGAAGAAGTTGAGTAAACTTAATAAAGGAATCGAGAGCTGAAACATCGTAGAATAAGCTACCCATGAGATCGAAAATCTGGCGTTTTGAGTGAGTTGCATACCGAGAACGTTTTCTGGAAATTAAGGTCCTACACTCAAAGACGTTCCTCCAAACCAATTCCTTTAGCCTTAAGAAAGGATATGGAAGTGGTTCAATGAAGAAATAGAGCCTTGAAACCTCTAAAATCGGCTGCCCAATAAGAAATCCTTTGTTTTATCTCAAGCGATAAATCAGATTTTGGATGAATTTTTGAAGCGAATATCTTAGGCTACGATCCACGAGAAGGTATCAAATCAATCCCTAGCCCTTCCTTGTAACACACATCTTTAAGTTGCAGGAAGAAATCGAGGAGAGAAACTCTGTAAATGTGGATGTTAAAATATTTTTCATCGGTGTCCATCATTAGTTGTGAGTGGCTCTAGCATTGACAATGGTGTTCCTTACTATTTTGTGATTTGTCCAGACCTCGACATACATAATATATATATATATATATTCATTTAACTATAACACATATGGTCCATGGAAGAATTATAATGGCTACTACCTAAATTATAACATAAAGTTGATAATTGATGTCCAATTAGCCAACCCTAAATTTGTAATCATTGTGGATTGATTGAAATAACAATGGAAGTAATTTAAACTCCTAGTACCTTAAATGAAGTTGGTCTCTTCTAATAAGACATGAATTTCTCTTTAATATCATTAATACAATTATGCTTCATTTTAAACCTACCAAACATGAAACTAAAAATAAGTTTAATTTAACTTCATTTTATGGTCATCTTAAATGACGGGTAGGATATATTCTTGATTTACCTTGATATTTCATATTAGTTAAGCTTTTTTCAAAATCACAATTAGACAACAACAAAGATGAACTTGGGTCGGTTTATTATTTTAAATAAAATTTCTTTCTCCAATCCTATTCCTAATAACTCTTCTACTAAATTCATATTATGCTAAGAAACAAATTTTTTACTCACCAAGAAGTAAAATTTGCAACTTTAACTAAAATTTCATCCAAACAATTTTTATGGTTAGAAATTCTAGTGTTCATCCATAATATACAACCACTACCTAAATTATGACCAAAAAATTTGAAAACATAAGTTGTAGTTGAAAATTACAAAAAACAATCCTCTAAATCCAAGAACTGATTAGTCAATCCTAAAGATAGTAACTAACCTAGAGTAATTGAAGCTCTACATGAAGTAATTTAAAGTTTCAGTTACTTAACTAAAGTTTATCTCGTCTTTAATGAAATATGAGTTGCACTTAAGTTCATGAAATGTTTATAGACTCCAACTCTTAGTACTATTAATGCAATTATATTTCATATGAGTTTATCATAAATCAAACTAAGGTACATTCAATACAACTTCAATTTCTTGTCATACGAAGCAAAATAGAAGAATTAAATCAAATAAATTGATGAACTGAGACGAATAAATCCAACCCAACCCAAACTGATTTGTTTGATTCATTTGTTGGGTTGCAATTTATTTGATAACACTTGCATATTAGAACAATTCAATATTACATACCTTACTTACAAGTAAAATACTAGACCATCAACTTTTTGTTTTATAGTCCAACAACCGCTCAAGAAAATAGATTTTAAACTTGAGAGAAAAAAATATATTGAGTAGGTATTAAAAATGTTGCATTTTTTTTAAAGGGCATTTGGTCTAGTGGTATGATTCTCGCTTAGGGTGCGAGAGGTCCTGAGTTCAATTCTCGGAATGCCCCTATGTTCAATTCATCAAAAGATGAGCCTCAAAGAATGCAATTCAACGAAGTGTAATATTCTTGCTCTAAATATCATTTTATCTTTTTCACTTTCAATAGGCATGCCTATACAAATCGTAACTTTCGATATTTGCTTTACTTGTGTACTCCACTATATGTGTCTCAAATGGAACTATCAAACTAAAGCTGATCTAAAATATAATAATAATAATTGCTCATGAATTTTATTAACAAAGAAAATAAATGAAATAATGATGATAGATTCCATAAAAAATTTAATATATAGTCCATAATAAGGGCATTTGGTCTAGTATGATTCTTTCTTTGGGTGCAAGAGGTCTCGAGTTCGATTCTCGAAATGTCCTTCCAAAAAAGAAACAAAAGCACAATTTTTGAAAGAAAAATAAATGAAAAGAAATAGAATAGTTGTAAAATAATTATCAATGGGGCCTAACCCAAAGGAATGCGTGGCAATGCACAACTTCAACTAGTATAAATTTCATATATATTGAGGCACGAAAAATATATAGACTAGCAACTAAGAACTTTCAACTATTATAAATTTCATATATATTGAGGCACGAAAAATATATAGACTAGCAACTAAGAACTTTCAACTATTATAAATTTCATATATATTGAGGCACGAAAAATATATAGACTAGCAACTAAGAACTTTAGATCTACTATAAACGCATTTGGTCTAGTGGTATGATTATTTTTTTTGGGTGTAAAGGCCTCAAGTTCGATTCTCAAAATGCCCCCAACAATACTATATCAAAATGAATTAGGCAAGATAATATGATTTAAAATGTGGTTTTTAAACATTGAACCAAGAAGATGAGAATAGAGAATGAAACATAATCTTGGAAGAATAAAGATCGTTTCGAGCCCGACTTCAAAAAGAGCATTACACAAATTGTTCTATTGTATTCTTTCTAGAAACATTCCATTATGTTGTCCACTGTCGTCACAATTCTTTTAAGGAAGATGCGCCCAAATAACCGATGAAGAAGTTTCAGAGAGCCATAGGTTCGAATCCTGTCACCTTGATGTGGTATTCTCAGGGGTCGAAGTGCAAAGCCCTATAGCCTATCTGTGGTCAAGAAGGCAGGTGAACCGTGCACACTGAAAAAAAAATGAAGATCTTCTTTTCTATCACATAAATTGTCATTCTTTTGTATTTTGAAACCCCTTACCTTATTAGTCATCAGACAGGTTTTTGGTATAATATATCGAGATAATTATTATGAAAAACCTATTCCACTAGTGTGACTTAGAGACCATTTCTTTGTGGTATCAGTCATGCTATTTGAATAGCCTGAAGTCATCATAGCCTCTCCACCGGTTCAGAAGACTCCTTTGGCATCAATGTGCTCCAATGAAAGAGATTAGACCCTTTTCTGAACCAGAACTGGGCACAAAACACCGAGGTAGAAAGTTGAAAGCGAGCTCTTTTCGCATATACGCAATCTCAAAGAATTATCTCAAGGATTGTCTCCTCGACCCTGGCGAGTATGAGTGCTTGGTAAGAGAGAATGTCGAATGAGAAAGACATTTGATTACGACAACATTCGCAACTACCAAAGTGCACTAAACCTAGTAGAGATCTTCGACCTAACGATAATGGAACTTCAAGCCCATTTAATAAATCAGCTTTGTACCTTATTGTTGACTGAACCGGATGCACGCCAGGCTCAAATTCTTTCTCAATCACTCGGAGACGAAAGGAAGATCAGATCTAAGTTTACGAATCGAAGAGAAAGTGGATCTGAGTTCTACACGCTTTTATTTTCAAAAGCTTCGCTTGCCTACGGTACTTTATTCAGAATGTGCAACAATATAGTCATCTCTCAGCCGTGTATAGAGAATTCCTTGATCATTTCCTTGGCGGATAACACAAATGAAAACGTTCAGATTCAATCTTTTTGTTTAATTCGTAAATAAAACAAAAAATGCGGTTAAATATATTGTATATATGTAGTGCATTCTCCCTAATTTGAATTCGAACACTTCGAACTCACTCGTCACACTGTTCTATGGTTTAGTTCGATATGAGCTAGTAGAGGGACCTAATGGACCTATAGATCATGGGCTCCAATGATTCAAGATTAACCGGTTAAACTCATTAACCTTGTTAACCAACATTCGTTAACTACTAGGACATTCCACTATAGCCTAGTAGTTGCACTCCCCTCACTATAGACATATTTTTGTCCATTTGATATAACCATGATTAGTAAGTCTATCCTTCACAGGTTGTTCGTAACTAGAGCTGGGCCAATTTACCGTTTTACCCCTGAAGTTACTTCTGGTTTCTTATGTCTCACTGATCCTCTAATGAACAATTGGTTTGTGGTCCAACCAGTAAACCGAATCCCTCTCAGGCCAATGAGAGGGTGGAGCCCCTTGTTCAAGACCTAGAGTCAGCCCCACGTCCCCAGCCATTTACTCAGTCTTATTCCTGAAATGGGAGGCTTATTGAGTCAGCGAACTTAAGCCACTCTCACCCATGCAAATATAAGGATAATTTCGAATAAAAAGAAGTTCATGGTTAGCTTAGAATTAAGATCGAGTTACCTAGGTCATCGAATGAAAAGAAAATCAGTCTAAATAGTAAATGACATTATGAAGTGAGAGTGATTTTCTTCATGGTTCGATCTTATGCAATACTCATTGCATAGGACGCCCCCACACACATATCTCCACATGTACAATTTTACTGATCACATTGTTTATATCATATACAAAAGTGGGCCGCATCCATAGTGTCCCCAGAATAAGGTACTCAGCCTTATCAACTCTTATGTCTCTACATATAGTTCAAGTAATCATACTATAGCTAGAGTGTTCTTAGTTTATTGGATTTAGATTAATGATCGTAAAATTCATTTTATTCAATAACAATCTTTATTGAATAAACAACAATAATAACTTTATTCAAGTAATCATACTATAGCTAGGGTTTTATAATGTTAAAATCATGGGGATGTAGCTCAGAGGGTAGAGTGCTCGTTTTGCATGCGAGAGGTATGGGGATTGATACCATGCATCTCCCAAAATATGGCTATCTATTATTAAATATATTATTTCTTTTCAATTTTTTCCTTATTCATGACATGTTGGGTAGCAATATTTCTTCATTTTCACTATTATTGATGACGGAAAATTTAGGGTTTTGTGATGCAAAAATTGTGGGGATGTAGCTCAGATGGTAGAGCGCTTGCTTAGCATGTGAGAGGTAGGAGATCGATACCCAAAAGAAAAAATACATATATAAGGATTATTATATCATTATGGCTATGTCATTTTTATAGATAAAAGAGAGTAATGTTGTTGATAGATAAAAGAGAGTAATGTCCCACAAGCACATATAGAGAGAGGACCAATGAATATTATTGTCATTTATAGCATCTATCACAATAATATAAAATTTGGGGTCAAAGCCTATATGGGACTAAAAAGACGGTTCACCACACGCTTGTAAATTAAATTATATCTACCACCTCTGAAATTTTCCACGCCCAACCTTCCAATAGCTTGCACTTCTTCATCGTTGATATCCTTAATTGGAACTAGATTTTAAGGCAAATCTTCTCCACAACTCACTTTGGAACACTTTTATAGATAGTTTCAACAAACTTACTTTGCTCGTGAATACTTTGGAGTTCGATATTTATAATTGTGGAGAACGCTATTCAAAATTGATATGGTCGAATCTTACAACAAAGTCTAATTGAGCCTCCCTCTGTTAGGAAATAGCTTCGAATCAAATTGTTTAGTTTGGACAATGGTTGCATTGTTTTAGTCAAACAACCGAGACTAGTGTATTACCAATAGTATAAACATTTTGTACATATATTTTCTTACATATTAACAATTGTATACAAATAATAATTAAATTTATCAGTAAAAATTTGGATGGAGTTTTATTAAATAGGTAATCTTAAATTATATCTAAAAATGTATAAGATTTTTTTTTTATACATTTACCCGAACAAAACAAAGATTCAAGAAGATGTCATTCATGCCATGTTTTAATTTTTATTCTTTCTTATTTCTCAAATATTAAAAAAAAAAAGTTATCCTCTCTCGAATATTGTTCGTTATTCGATTATTTTCTCTTGAGTGAATTTTAAGTGAAACACATTCTCTACCCAAGTAATTGCAAGATGCAAGCTTCACATTAAGAAGAATCAAAGTCGCAAGTATCAACGCCCTTAAGTGTCAATTTTTATTCTCCATCTCAACATAAATTAAACTTATTTTCGTGAAGATATCTATTTATAAAAGCAAAATATCTCAGAGTCACAAAAATAAAAATGAGATATAGATACGAGACATAAACATGATACCAAAAAAATATGGTAACATGTCATTTTTAAAAAACTAGGACACTGATGTGACAATGATACATTAATTAAAAAGAATTATTTCAAAATATTTATCAATTTTATATTAGAAATAAATTCATATAAATAAGTTTATATATTTGTATACTTAAAAAAAAGCTTAATGTACTGTTCACTCTCAAAATATATTTAAAGTCAAGTGTCTGATACGAAATGCTGGATTATAAATTTGTAATGTATGTATTGTATCAACAAGTGTTCAGTACATGCCCAACACGTGTCATATTAGTGACACTAAGTTATTCCCATGGTTTCTTTACACCCATTTAAAGTAGTTTGAAAACTAGCACGTCAAATATTATAATGGACTAACTACAACTTCAATTTTGTCCTTTAAGGATGGTTTTGACCAAAGAGAAATAAAATCCTTAATTTATACATGGTTGCAAAGATGGAAATGAGAATGAGTTATTCTCATATGGAAAGAGATTTAACCATAAGTTATATCTTATATCCTCTTTTAACCAATTATTTAGTTTTATTTAGTATGTTTTAGAAAGATACGTCCATCAATAGAAAAAAAAAATAAATAAATAAAATAAATAAATAGAATAGATTAAATTAGCCAAAAGTAATAGGTAACATAATTTAAAAAAAAAACATAAAGGAAGAATTGATTAAATTGGCTAATTGCTAACATAATTATAAAAAAAAAAAAACACAAACAGCCAAAAATCAAGATTTGGAAAGTGTTAAATATATAGACATTTCAAGACTTTACTCATGCAATATTCCCATGAAATCTAACACTAGAACATCATAAAACTCAGAGAAATGATATAAATTGATGTCATGGTTCATATAGGTTGACTTTAATACAAAGGACAAATCGAACTTTCTTAAGGATAAATTGGGGACACTAGCCTAAGCTAATCAGGTAGGTGGCATTACCATCCATATGGTTATATTTGATGTTGACTGTGCCCGTGGTTCTGCAAGTGTCATATATATTGATATGTGTGAAATGTTTGTGAATCGATATGCTTATGATATGTTATAATATGTGAATTGTATGATAATACTTACGGTACCATGTGTTCAATGGTATATTTGGTTACGTAATGTAACGATAGGAGTAAGACATGTTCATGAAACGTTATGGTTTGGTTACGTATCGAAGTGCTATGGTCATGACAGATTGATAAAAACAATATGGTCACGATGGATTCATAAAAAAATACGATTAGGTTATGGGTAGAAAGGGATATAGAATGATAGCGTTAGGATACGTTCCTATAACGTTATGACTAAGGTACGTTCAGGTAACGACACAACTGTGTATGTCTAAGGACGTTAAATCTATGATAAGTTTGGGAAGGATATAACCACAAAGTGTTTACGATATGATATGATTATGATACGACATGTGAAGGATAGATATATATCCAACAAGTGTCAAAGAGGGACGTGAGAATAAATTATTCTCAAGCTTTCTTTACATCGGTCAAAGAGTATTTGATAAGCTTTCAAAATTAAGGGTTTTCTTTTTTCTTCTTCCTTCTTTCTCCTTTTTCAGTTTTTTTTTTTTTTAATAAGAAAAAGTTAAATGTGAGAATGAAGAAGTTAGAAAGAAGAAAGAAATGAATGTAATAAAACTTTTCCATCGTTAGGAATGGAAATGGTGAATGAGTCCTTGACGATAGTCGACCGCTATACTCAAGTTTTGGATGTAAGTGATGGTTATCGGCAATATAAGTTGTGTCAAGCGATCCATTTGTTGAGAGTTCCGTAAGAGGCACACAAGTAAGAATGTTGGATATAACTACTCTTTCACATCTGATGGATGAGTCTCATAGATCCAACTACAACATCAAAGAAACTTCGGGTGGTAGTGATTGCTTGCATTGGTGTCTCCGTGGTATCCCAGACACATGTAACATGATTTTTCTTGCTCAAATATAGCTTCATTTGTCTTAAAAGTTCACTTTTGAGTAATTTAGGAACGCTTCTTAATTTGCAGATGATCACTCTGAGGTGGGTTTGTTAGTGAAGATGCAATTATATAATAAGAGTTTTATATCAATGGTTCCATTTATATCTATAAATGAAATTTGTGGTGTATTTTTTGGAAATTCAACAATAATCATCCGTTATTTGGTTACCATTCTGAAGAAATTCAACTTTCGACCTTTTGTGAACTCTCAAAGCTACTTGCAAAGTACTGTCGATTATGATCCATAATACTCACCAACTCGAAATTGAGGTTTGTTCATGTTTGAAAATGTGACAAACCAAAAGACAAGATGCTAATTAATATTGTTTGTGATTGTTGTTGTGAATTCTTCATCTTTGAATACATATTTTGGTTGGCTTATGAATTTTTCCATCTTTTAAAAATATTAATTTTTTAGTTCGGGCCTAATTTCATAATAGGCGATTGCAATATTTTAAGTTACTTTTAGGATTAAAGGACGATGAATAAAGTAGTTACCGCCAGTTCTTTTTAAATGCATCTAATTTTGATCTAGAACATAAATGCTTCCTAATTATTTTATTTATTTTTTATGAATTAGGTTATGAAGATCATTTGAATTATAAACGCTTTAATTCAAACAATATTTAATAACTAATCATTTTAATATTTATACTCAAATATACTAACAAGTACTAGTAACACCAATCTCAATGACATAAAGAATACAACTATTATCTCGAACTATAAAGAATTTAATTCCAACCTATTCTAATGGACAAACGCTTTATTAGACTCTATTGTAAGATTTCACTTCATCAATTTAAGTAGCGTTCAACTACAACTATAAATATCAAATTCTTAAGTATTCATGAACAAATCGGTCTAACAATGTCTCTTGGAACTATTTACCAAAGTTGTTAGAATGAGCCGTGTGGAATGGTTGCCTTTAGATGCTCTAGTACCAATTAAGGATGTGAATATCCTAGTAGTGCAAAATGCAGGAAGGTTCGTAGTTGAAAAGAATAACGAGAATAGTGGACATCGTTTCATCTACAAGTGTGTGGTGAATGGTCTGGTTGGTATGACTAGAGAACGTTGTCCTCGTAGAATTTATATTATTGTGATAGAAGTTATAAATAACGATGATATTCCTTGGTCTTTTATTACAAAGGTGTAGAACTTTCTTTTTGTGCATATAATATATCCATCGCCACTTATAAGCTCTCATCTTTTAAAGAAGTTCTCGAGTTCCTTGTCCCCAAGTAGCAATAAAACTACTAGAATGCTATCTCTACTTATAATAAGCCCTCTCTCTCTCGAAATATACGTGTGTGTTTGTGGGTGTATTATTCTCTTTTATTAATGAAATATGGCATAGTCATAATGATATTATGAGTATCTTTTCTATCCCTCCCTTCCTTATGGTTATATAAAGAATATGAAGTGTACAAGTAATTTGTTACTTTTGAACTTAAAATGCTTATAATTCAATTTATCTTTGTTATCAACAATAATTATCAAACGGTATATAATTTTGTCTAAGTAAGGTCGCTTCTCATTCCCTATATGATATCATAACACAAAATCGAGCGGAAGGGTTAACGATAAAATGATAACAAAAACTCATTCGTCGAACTAACTATAAATGAAGGGTTGGTTGGAAACCATGTCTATACTTCTTTTCTTTAATCACTGATAACTAAAGATATATAAGAACAACAGAATATGACATGCCCAGTCAAAACATAAAAAATTTCTTGCCATGTTATAGTTAATGAATATGGTTTTCACAAAGATCTGACGTCACACTTCATGATTGGGGACCAATACAGTGAGCTATGGTCGTCCATACCGTCCTTTGGTCCAATTATGTTAAGCAAATGTTGCAGCAAGCAAAGAGTTTTTAATAAGTTTGCTATTGCAAAGAGCTCGGTTTAAGGCACAAATGTCTCTGATGTGAAAGGCGCACCAATTCAATGAGATTTAAGTAACCATGAATAAGACACATGATACAGCTAGTAAACCAAACGATGTCCATGACTCTTGTTATTTTCTTCCACTACAAACCTTCTAGCCTCTTGCACTTTTTTGTCATTGACATCCTTAATTGGAATTAGAATTGAAGGAAACACTTCTACACAACTCATTATGGAACACCTTTGATAGATAGTTTCAACAGATTTACTTTACTGAGAAATACTTTAAAATTCGATATTTATAGTTGAACGCTACTTAAATTTATGAAGTGAAATCTTACCACAGAGGTTAATAAATCGTTTGTCTATTAGAAGAGAACTTGGAATTAAATTCTTTATAGTTGGGATAAGGGATGTTTTAGTCAAACCAAGTATACTTTTTAGTTTTAAAATAAATTAATTTTTTAGTTTAAAATAAATTGATTTTTTAGTTTTAATTTTATTCCAAATAAATTAATTTTGATGTGGTGTTATGTATTTTAATAAAATAAATATTAACTTAATGAACAAAAATTTGTATTTTTTTTAAATTATATGCTAAATTAATAAAAAAACCATCGAACTTTGCACTTTATCTAAAAAAAACTCATAATTTAAAAAAAAAAATACTGGTGAATTAAAAAAAAAATGTCAAAACTATGTTTAACTTTTAAAAGTGTTTAAAAAAAGATAGATGAGGAGAAAATTGAGTTCATGGGGAGAAAATTGAAGGTCATTTTAGGGGAATGATTTTCAGGATTAGTATAAGATCCTGAAAACATAGCAAGAAGTAATGGTTTCGGAATTACTAAGTTTTACTCACTCCATGTTTATCATTTGTTTTCAAGTAACTAAGAGTTGGTCGTGGATGAGAGCAGACTTTGGAGTGTGGGCCATGGACTAACTCTGTTTTTAATCTAGTATTTTTTTTTTCTTCTTTTAAGTCTGCTTCTTATTTTGTGTTTGTAAGAGTATGTATATGTAACACCCAAAAAATGAAGGAAATTAGCTCCATAAGTATAAGCCACTCATGAAAGACCCAAAGGATAGAAAGGAAAAAAATTAAAGGATTAAGGAAGAACAAGGTACTTAGTCAAGTGAGTACCTTACCAAGTGATTTCAAGGAGTTAAATGGCCTTTTGAAAAGAATTGGAAAGGAAAAAGTAAATGAAAAGGGCAAAAAAGTCATTTTTATCAATTATCAAATATCTTTCCCGATTTGTAATTCCTTATCTAGAAGGAACCTCAAGATTCAAAATTAGGGGAAAATGATAAAAAAAATGGATGAGGAATTTGTAGAAAAATTGTGGATTTTTTGAGAAAAATAATAATAAAATATTCGAAAAGTGGGAAATTACCAAAATACCCCTGGAAGAATGGATAATCACATAAATGCCACTCTAATTAGAATCAGAGCATCTACCGTGACCATCTGAGAAAATTCCTTCTAACTCAAATCTCAACCATCAGATCTCATCCAAAATTTGATATGATCTAGAACGAACACGCACGGATCATCACATCCAACAACTAGTATTCAAAGCCAAGGTCGGTAAGGCTATGATTGGATTTGATATCTCCTAAAAATTATCCAAAAAGTTCGATCTCTAAATAATGAAGATTCTGAAGCTCTCAATGTCGGTTTAAGCTCCTCCTATAAAGTCTGAAGTAGGAGCAACAATATGGAATAAGAATCGAGAAAGGTCGATCCCCCAATCGAAGGTAATAAGTGTTTAGATTGTGGGTCTCCTACTCTCAGATTTCTTCCAAATTCGGGAGCAATCCTCCACCATTTCTCTTCAAACTTATTCCTACAGTTTCTCAACAAGATTACCCACAAGTTCTATGAAGGAATAGAGTGCTGAAGGTGCCTAGAATCCATTCCCCTAATTCAATCCGCCATTGAAGAACTTCAAGAAAAACTTGAAAATCCAATCCGTGGATACATGATGACTCGTCGAGCAAGAATGATTCCAATCTGTTTCTGCACCTCCAAGGAATGCTTCCATAGAAGGCCACGAAAAAAAATAACCTTGAGAGCGTGCTGAATTGAAGGAAATAGGTTTCAAAATTAAATTGGGGATAAGAGTCGAATTCCTAACTACGATCTCTGTTCCTTTAAATTAAGGATTCCTCTAGCTTCAGAAGAAGAAGTTGAGTAAACTTGATGAAGGAATCGAGAGCTGAAACGTCATAGAACAAGCTACCCACGAGATCGAAAATCTGGCATTTCAAGTGAGTTGCATACCGAGAACGATTTCTAGAAATTAAGATCCTACACTCAAAGACGTTCCTCCAAACCAATTCCTTTAGCCTGAAGAAAGGATATGGAAGAGGTTCAATGAAGAAATAGGGCCTTGAAACTTCTAGAATCAACTACCTAATAAGAAATCCTTGACTTTATCTCCATCGAAAAATCATATGACTTTGGAAGCGAATATCTTAGGCTACGATCCACGAGAATGTATCAAATAAATTCCTAGCGAATATCTTACCCAATAAGTTTCACGAAGAAATCGAGGAGAGAAATGTTGTACATGTGGCTGTACAGGCTGAGTTTCAGATGGCGGATATGCGAAAAATGCGCATCTTCTTCCTGTTTAAAGGAAGAAAACGATGATACGGGCAGTTCAACTAAATTGTCCAAGTCAACTCAAAATTTGATCTTTTCACAGGTTTTCTCAATTTTAACCCCATTCAGGACCGATTCTCATGAAAAATATTATGATTTCATAAACTGACACAATAGGGAGTATGTGGAAGTAAATTTGAAGTAATTCAGATATTGGAAGCTCAAGAATGGAGGTCCCAAACGTCGACGACGAGGCAAGTAGCCCCCTTGGACTCTTTGTTAAGAAATACTGGTAGAAATCTCTTGGATGGATATGCCCCCTTGGACTCTTTGTTAAGAAATACTGGTAGAAATCTCTTGGATAGATTTTCCCCCTTGGACTCTTTGTTAAGAAATACTCGTAGAAATCTCTTGGATGGATTTGCTTCCTTGGACTCTTTGTTAAGAAATACTGGTAGAAATCTCTTGGATGGATTTGCCCCCTTGGACTCTTTGTTAAGAAATACTGGTAGAAATCTCTTGGATGAATTTACCCCCTTGGACTCATTGTTAAGAAATACTGGTAGAAATCTCTTGGATGGATTTGCCCCCTGGACTCTTTGTTAAGAAATACTGGTAGAAATCTTGGATTTGCCCCCTTGGACTCTTTGTTAAGAAATAGTGGTAGAAATCTCTTGGATGTATTTGCCCCTTGGACTCTTTGTTAAGAAATACTGGTAGAAATCTCTTGGATTTGCCCCCTTGCACTATTTGTTAAGAAATACTGGTAGAAATATTGGATTTGCCCCCTTGGACTCTTTGTTAAGAAATACAGGTAGAAATGTCTTGGATTTGCCCTCTTGCACTCTTTGTTAAGAAATCTTGGTAGAAATCTTGGATTTGCTCCCTTGGACTCTTTGTTAAGAAATACGGGTAGAAATCTCTTGGATTTGCCCCCTTCGACTCTTTGTTAAGAAATACGGGTAGAAATCTCTTGGAATTGCCCCCTTGGACTCTTTGTTAAGAAATACTGGTAGAAATCTCTTGGATTTGCCCCCTTGGACTCTTTGTTAAGAAATACTGGTAGAAATCTCTTGGACTCTTTGTTAAGAAATACTGGTAGAAATCTCTTGGATTTGCCCCCTTGGACTCTTTGTTAAGAAATACTGGTAGAAATCTCTTGGACTCTTTGTTAAGAAATACTGGTAGAAATCTCTTGGACTCTTTGTTAAGATATACTAGTAGAAATCTCTTGGATTTTTAAGAAATACTGGTAGAAATCTCTTGGACTCTAGAAATCTCTTGGATTTTTAAGAAATACTGGTAGAAATCTCTTGGACTCATTGTTAAGAAATACTGGTAGAAATCTCTTGGACTCTTTGTTAAGAAATACTGGTAGAAATCTCTTGGACTCTTTGTTAAGAAATACTGGTAGAAATCTCTTGAACTTTTTGTTAAGAAATACTGGTAGAAATCTCTTGGACTCTTTGTTAAGAAATACTGGTAGAAATCTTGGATTTGCCCCCTTGGACTCTTTGTTAAGAAATACTGGTAGAAATCTTGGATTTGCCCCCTTGGACTCTTTGTTAAGAAATACTGGTAGAAATGTCTTGGATTTGCCCCCTTGGACTCCTTGTTAAGAAATACTGGTAGAAATGTTGGACTCCTTGTTAAGAAATACTGGTAGAAGAAATGTTGGACTCCTTGTTAAGAAATACTGGTAGAAGAAATGTTGGACTCCTTGTTAAGAAATACTGGTAGAAGAAATGTTGGACTCCTTGTTAAGAAATACTGGTTGGTAGAAGAAATGTTGGACTCCTTGTTAAGAAATACTGGTAGAAGAAATGTTGGACTCCTTGTTAAGAAATACTGGTAGAAGAAATGTTGGACTCCTTGTTAAGAAATACTGGTACCAGAAGAAATGTTGGACTCCTTGTTATGAAATACTGGTTGGACTCCTTGTTAAGAAATACTGGTAGAAATGTCTTGGATTTGCCCCCTAATGTGGGTAGAAATGTCTTGGATTTGTCCCCCTTGGACTCTTTGTTAAGAAATACTGGTAGAACACCTTGTGTTGTCATTCCTTATTTTGTTATTTCGCATCAAGGTGATTTCTTAAATAAAGATCTTACTGGGAGTTGAACCCAGGTCGTTAGTTTCAAAGTCAAAAGTGCTAACCACTACACCATAGAACACCTTGTAAAACTTTGTTTTGGAATGGTTTTCCTATTTTATGCAGATTCCACAAGAAGAGAGATCCTATCACGAGTCAAACTCAAGTTATTGGATTCAAAGTTCTAGAGCTATTTTATCTAACTCATTGTAATCTTGAGCACGTTTAGAGTGGTTGCAGAAGTTACCTCCAGTGTTGATCGAAGCTCTTTGAGAACATGTAATTTTATATATTTCTTATAGTTAATTTATATATTGTTGTATATTACAAACAAATTGAAATAATATTTTACATCTCGGTCTTTCTTTCTTCCATGCAAAACTTAACATGAAAACATTCCTTCGAGAAACAAGGGTTGAAAACTATATTATTTCAAACCCTCCATTATTGCTTTTACCTTGCATAAAAATGCTTCCACTAAATCATGTTACTAACTAGTTGGTTTGGTTCGGTTCAATTCTTGGGACCACTATATTGAATCAATCTATCTCAATTAAACTCTTGATAATATAAAAATCATAAGTTTCTTAAATTACGTTAACTTAAATGTTTTGTCTATGAACAAAGTGTCTGTCTAAAATAAAAGGGCCCAACCAAATTCAAATTGGTGACCTCTTAATCTGCAATCAAATGCTCTACCACTGAGCTATGGACCCATTTTGCACGATTTCAACCTTAGTTATCCCTTCTACAGAGTGTCAGTCCAAATGTGTAAAAAGTGTTTGTCCAAAATAGAAGAGCCCAACCAAGTTCAAACTGGTGACCGGTCAAATTCTCTACCACTGAGCCATGGATCCATTTTGTAGGATTTTAACCTTAGTGACAACTTAGACATAGTGTCGGTCCAAAAAGTGTAACAAATTTCAATCCAAGATAGAAGGGCCTAGCTAGGTTCGAATTGGTGACCTCTTGATCTGCAGTCAAATGCTACCAAATAACTCTTAGATTGAACTTGGAATCTAAGATCGTCACTCTTAGATTCCAAGGCGACTCACTCAAGAATTAGCTTGATCATGACTAATCCAATGAATAGATTTTAACACCAAACCTAAAACAAAGTTTGAAAGAAACATAACACCCAAATGGTTTCAAACACAAAGTTTTTGTATTCCATAATGTTTTCAAACTTGAATATTACAAGCATTTAATACACTAAAATGATAATTCAAACATAATGTAGTTCATCTACAAACTACCAAAAGCTATTATTGAAGAAAATAAGACATAACATAAATAATCTTAAATGTAATTGAACTCCAAAGGATAAAATGTCTTCAAATTACATTCAAATATCAAAGTGATATTTTATTGCCACTCAATTCTTTTCTTGATTTATTGTAATTGAACTTAAAAGTGTAACAAATACGCTCGATTTATTTTAAATTTCCTTTAAAAATTTTGTACACAAGAGTACAATGAAATAATATATATTTTTTACTGTTTTGTAATTTGTATGGTATTATTCGAGGCTTTTGAATGAAATATGATAATTTGTAGTGTTTGATGCTTTGAGAACTCTATCACACACATAAGAAAACGTGTCGAAGAGTTAGACGTTACACAGAAGATCTGACTTTCATCAAGGAGACCCGAGATTGATTCTCGGCAATGAAATATTATTTTCTTATTTCTTTTATTTTATAGTTTCATCTTTTGTCACCAATTATATTTAAACTGTACCTAGGTTTGAGAAGCACTATAACGGATGAGTTCAATAGTATCTTAAATTCAAAAGACTTTTATGAACTTGGTTTGAGAGGCACTATAATGGTCAAGTTCAATATTATCTTAGATTAAAAAGACTTCTATGAACTTTGAACCTTTAATAGTGTTATGTCATAGATATTTGGTTCAATTTCAACAAGTGAGGTTGAGGTGATTCAAATGATTAATGTGATAATCTCGTCATTTTAAAGGTCTCTTTTGTTGAACGCCATCATGAAGTTGAGATGACTGAGATGAGCACCCGAGTCAGTTTGACAAAGAGGGTCGTAGAGAACCACACACCAAGCCAAGCTCATGTTGGGCTTAACAAACTCAAAATCCAAAAACACAAATCATTAAATGGGAATCGGGATGCTAAGGAATTAAAAAACATTATTTTTGACGTAGAACAATACTTGAAGGTTACAGAAACTTGCTCATAGGACCTAAGAGTTATGTTGGCCACAATGCATCTCATGGACGGTGGCGCTCGAAGGTGGATGATATAAAAAATGGGTCATGCACCATAAACTCATGGGAAGACTGTTGATAGAATCGATGCAATCGATGCTCCCCTAGATGGATTGCCAATTAAAGACCTGACGTTGGATGTTGACTCTTTTGAAGAAAAAGCCATACGATTGAACACCTTGAAATGTCGCAGTAGCTTTAAGAACTCTATCATACGACCTGAGAGTTGAGGGTTACAG
>NW_019272124.1:159297-173481 GCF_002738345.1 Cucurbita maxima | reverse complement strand
ATGTGACTTTATTTTATTCAAATGGTTAATGTGATAAATGATTGAGATGAGCACAAGAGTGGGTTTGACAAAATTGAAATAAAATCACTAAAAAAAGATCAATAAAATTGGAAAAAATTGGAAAAAAAAAAATTAGCCCTATGACACTTCCTTCAACTCAAGCGTGTTAAACCAAGGATTCCTTCGCCCAAGACCCATGATCAAACTCCAAACATAGAAATGATAAAGCTATAGAATCATTCAAAGAACCTCAATGGATGGGCTACAAACTCACATTACAATCTCGACAACTGGACGTGTAATTGGCGTTAGAAGAACGACCGCATCAGAGCAAGTCATGGGGATAGAAGATCCCGTTGAAGGATGATAGACCAACCATAATCTTCAGCCCAAGAAGCCAAGCTTTTGTAGAAGCAAGAACCCTTGTATTAAAGAAATTAACACCTTCTTATACAAAATTTGGATCAACCAAAAGATAAGGATAGAATTAGATTATGAGATCCAAGAGTGAGAAGCAAGATTTGAAATCTTTTTCTAAATTGAGTCACTCCATAATACTTGATCAAGGCTTGATTGAATAAGTAAGATGCAATTTACCACAAGAATTGCATGAAACTTAGAAACTACAAAGATATGCTCAGATTTCTATAAGGGGAACGTCTCAACATGAGAGATCAATTTCATTGATCACAAATACGCTTTTACATAATAATTTGTGGGTATTTATAGTCTCCCCACAAAAAAAGTTAGTGGCCGTGATTTAATCTCGATCCCTTTAAATCTCCACAGAATACGAAGTCAATATGAGCATTACAAACTTTATGAAATTAAAATAATAAATAAAGTTTTCTAACCACTCATGAAATGATGCTTGCAACTTCATCCGCTACTTCAACCATGCAGATATTTACTTTTGAATCTCCAAATGTTCTTGACTCAAACAAATCAGCTTGTAACACATGAAATGATTGTTGAACCTAGCTTATCCAATTTTGTAGATGATGTATGAATGCTTGTTGAATCTTCTTGGCCTTGGGTTGTGTAATAGGTCCAGTTGGAACACCGTGATTCTTATCATCATCCCCCTCTTCAAAAGGATTCGTTCTCGAATTAGAAAAATCATCACTTACATTAAAAGGACTCAACTCAGCAACATTGAAAGTAGAATGTACACCGTGATTCTTATCATCATCCCCCTCTTCAAGATTTGTCCTCGAATCAGAAAAATCATCACCTACATCAAAAGAACTTAACTTAGCAACATTGAAATTAGAATCTATTGACGATTCTACGAAAGATCAATTTTATTGTTTGATGCAATAAAATGAGTCATTTTACAAAATGTCTTATAGAGCATTTATAATCAAATAAAGAATTAGAAATCCACGCTACTTGAATCAGGTGTTGCCAAGGTCGAACGAACACATGACCTTCAAATCTTCAATATTAAGCTCTCCCAACTAAGCTATCCCCTCTAACATTGAAAATGAAAATACTTAAATTTTAAAAATAAATAATCACTAAATTTAGATTAAGTAGTCAAGTAATTTTAAAAAGAAATATCACTCATTTTAGATGGAATATTCAAGTTGTGCAAGTTAGTCAACTTGAATTAGGTGAAGTGAATGTTGATCAAACATGTGACTTTTAGAACTTCACTAACACTCTCCAAATTGAGCTATCCCCGCTAACATTAAAAATAAAAATTCATCGGTAAAGATATTTTCAAAGCTTCATTGTGATTTTAAAAAGAAATAATCACTAATTTTAGATTGAATAGTCTAGTTATGCAACTTAGTCAACTTGAATCAGGTGCGGTGAACGTGGATCAAACACGTGACCTTGAGATCTTCAGTGATGCTCTCCTAATTAAGCTATCCCCGCTAACATTAAAAATGAAAACTCATTAGTAAGGTATTTAGCTAATTCATTGATATTTTAAAAAGAAATACTCACTAATTTTAAATTGAATGGTGAGGAGTCAAGTTATGTTTTAGCTAATTCATTGATATTTTAAAAAGAAATAATCACTAATTTTAAATTGAATAGTGAGTAGGCAAGTTATGTGACTTCAATCAGGTGCGGTGAAGAACGTGGATCGAGCACGTGGCCTTCAGATTTTCAGTCTGACACTCTCAAAACTGAGTTATCCTCGCTAATATTTGAAAAAAAAATCACAAGTAAAGGTATTTTCGCTAATTCATTATATTTTAAAAAGAAATAATCACTAACTGTAGATTGAATAAAATTATGCAACTTAATGGACTTATGCAACGTAAACCAAGTGCGGTGAACGTGGATTAAACATGTAACGTTCAATATTCAGTCCCAACTGAGCTATCCATTATTCATTGAAATTTTAAAAATAAATAATAACTAATTTTTGATTGAATAGTTAGCTTATGCAAATGGAAACAGGTGCGGAGGTGCGGTGAACGTGGAGATTAAACATGTGACCTTCAAATCTTTAGTTTGACACTCTCCCAACCACTAATTCATTATATTTTAAAAAGAAATAATAACCAACTAAACTATAAGATGCCATAAATGTAAATCGAACAAGACCTACCTTAAAGATAAAGATTGAATAGTCAAGTTATGCAACTTACGATGCTAAATAATCAAATTAAGCAATGTGAACCATGTGGGATGAACATTGATCGAAAACGTAACCTTCAGATCTTCAATCTGACGCTCTCCCAACTGAGCTATCCACGCAATCATTAGAAATAAAAATTCATTAGTAAAGGTATTTTAACTGATTTATTGAGATTTTAAACAGAAATAATGACTAATTTTTTATCGAATAGTCAGGTTATGCAAATAGAAACAGGTGCAGTGAAAATGGAGATCAAACACGTGACCTTCAAATCTTAAATCTGACGCTCTCCAAACTAAGCTATCCCCACTAACATTAAAAATGAAAGTTTTTAAGTAATGGTATTTCCGCTAATTAATTGAAATTTTAGAAAGAATTAATAACTACTTTTAGATTGACTAGCCAAATTATGCAACGTGAACCATGTGCGGTGAACATGGATCGAACAAGATACCTTCAGATCTTCAATCTAACGCTCTCCCAACTGAGCTATCCACACTAACATTAAAAATTAAAATTCATCAGTAAATGTATTTTCGCTAATTCATTGAAATTTTAAATATAAATAATCAGTAATTTTTAATAAGATATTCAAGTTATCCAACATGTATAAGGTGTGGTGAACTAGAACACATTAGGTATTTCCAATAATTCATTGAGATTTCAGAAAGGAATAATGACTAATTTTAGATTGAATAGTTGGGCTATGCAACTAGAATTAGGTGTCGTGAACGTGGAGATCAAACACGTGACCTTCAAATCTTCAGTTTGACGCTCTCCTAACAGAGCTATCCCCGCTAATATTAAAAATGAAAATTCATAAGTAAAGGTATTTTCGCTAATTCATTATATTTAAAAAAGAAATAATCATTAATTTTAGATTCTATAAGCAAGTTAGGTTTTTAAATTGTATAATTAGGTAATAAACGTGTATTAGGTGCGTTGAACGTGGATAAAACACGTGTGACCTTCAAATCTTCAGTCTAACAATCTCCCAACTGAGCTACTCTTGCTAACATTAAAAATGAATTTTCATTAGTAAAGGTATGGGGTACGCTTCTGGAAATTCAACAAAAGGAAATAGTATTAGACCGAGATGCCAGATTTAAATCTCGCTTGTGGAAAATTCAACAAAAGGCATTGGGTACGCAGTTATAACACGACATTCCACCCATAAACAGATGGTCAAACAGAAATGCTCAAGTAAATATTGGAAGACATGTTGAGGGCATATGTGATGAATTTTGCAGGAAGCTCGGATAAGTACCTACCCCTTATGAAATTCGCTTATAATAATAGTTGCCAAGCCACCATACAAATGGCCACATACGAGGTTCTCTATGGACGAAGATTTCGATCCCCTATCTTTTGGGAAGAAGGGGGGCAAACGACAACTATTGGGCCACAGCTGGTGCAAATTACCAACGCCGCAGTCCAGAATATTAAAGCTAGGATATAAACCGCACAAAGCCGAGAGAAAAGCTATGCAGACCTAAGGCGCAAGGACATGGAATTGTAGGTAGGGGATCATATATTCCTAAAGGTAGCACCCCATGAGAGGGGTGCTCAGGTAGGGTTAAAAGGGGAAGCTAAGCCCTAGGTTTATCCGTTCCTTTGAGATATTAGAAAGGATTGGATTTGTGGCCTATAGAATCGGGCAATTCCCAAACTTGTCTGCAGTACATAATATCTTTCATGTATTCATACTACGAAAGTATACCCTAGTTGAAAATCCGTCTATAAATTATTAATTAGGGTAGACTATTAGGGGTAAGAAGCAAGCTTAATCGAGTAACCAATCGAGAGGTACAAGTTTTTTGTTTTGGGGTATCGTGTTCATGGATTTACCTCGAATTCGAGAACTATAGTCCACTATTCATTTCCAAACTTGTTCCTGCACCTTCGAAATAAGTTTACCCCTAAGATTGGTGAAGGAAAGAGGTTCATCAATAATCCATGTATCAAGTACATAGAACTATGTGAATAACATGCTAAATAAGTTGCTAGGATCCATACCCATAAGTAACCATTATCTGCCATTACGATGTGTACTAAAAGGCCCCTATTTCTCTTTAGGTAGGATGTGCTACAATATGTATCATGAAAAGGATGTTATGATAGGCCTACCTTTCCCTTCGGCTAAACGAGATGTCCTGCACCACGATTTACTAGTAGGATTACATCATTATGACGACACCACTCATGTGTTCATGGGGGGAAAATTGAAGTTTATTTTAGGGGAAGGTTTTCAAGATCAGTATATGATACATGACACGATGACCTCTAAGTTCTAAGATCTTGAGGTCGCGATTAAGAACCTACTAGTAGGCTACTTAATAAGTTTTACTCACTCCATGTTTATCATTTTTTTTCAAGTAACTAAGATTTGGTCATGGATGAGAGCGGACTTTGGAGTGTGGGCCATGGACTAACCTCTGTTTTTAATCTAGTATTTTTTTTTCTTCTTTTGAGCCTGCTTCTTATTTTGTGTTTGTAACGAGTATGTATATGTAACACCAAAAAATGAAGGAAATTAACTCCCATAAGAATAAGCCACTCAAAAAAGACCCAAAGGATAGAAAGGAAAAAAAATTAAAGGATTAAGCAAGAACAAGGGACTTAGTCAACTGAGTACCTAACAAGTGATTTTAGGGCAAAAAAGTCATTTTATCAATTATCAAAAATCTTTCTGGATTTGTAATTCCTTATCTAGAAGGAATGCAAGATTCAAAATAAGGGGAAAATGATCAAAAAAGCCATGAGGAATTTGTAGAAAAATTATGGATTTTTCGAGAAAAATAATAATAAAATATTTCAAAAGTGGCAAATTACCAAAATACCCCTGGAATAATGGACAATTATAGAAATGCCGCACGGATCATCACATCCAACGACTAGTATTCAAAGCCAAGGTCGGTAAGGCTATGATCGGAGTTGATATCTCCGAAAAATTATCCAGAAAGTTCGATCTCTAAATAACGAAAATTCTACAGCTCTCAATGTCGGTTTAAGCTCCTCCTACAAATATTAAAGTAGGAGCAACAACACGGAATAAGAATCAAGAAAGATCGATCCCCCGATCGAAGGCAATAAGCGTTTAGATTATGGGTCTCCTACTCTAAAATTTCTTCCAAATTCGAGAGCAATCCTCCACCATTTCTCTTTAAACTTCTAAATAGCGTCTCTCTTATAGCTCTCAAGGTAGGTTTAAGCTCCTCCTATAAAGTCTGAAGTAGGAGCAACAATACGGAATAAGAATCGAGAAAGGTCGATCACCTAATCGAAGGCAATAAGCGTTTAGATTATGGGTCTCCTACTCTCAGATTTCTTCCAAATTCGAGAGCAATCCTCCACTATTTCTCTTCAAACTCTATCAAATGGTTTTGGTTGTTGTAAAAACAATAGTAAAAAAATTTAACATGATAACTGCAAATAAATGAAATCCAAAGAAAACAAAAATACTTTTAGTGGTAGAATTATGTTCCTTAGACTTTATTGCCCTAGTATACCAAGTAATGGGAAAGTATATATGGGATGCCTTAAAGAAAGTAATCGTGTATGTTTTTATATCTAGAATTTTCATGATTGTCATATGTATGAAGTGACAGGTCTTCAACTCGAGACACATTACAAAATAGAAAAAGTAGTATATTATATTAAAAAGATAATGTTTCTAAATATTTGAGTTCATAATTATACAAATATTATCATAATAAGGTAAATGAGGGGAATACACCAATTTTTGGGCAACAAAGTCAACACAAAGAAATTAGAAAAGAAATATGAAAACTTGAGTCGTGAAAAGTGTAAATTGGAAAGAATCTTAGTGGCCGAGGACAACGTAGTGTTATGAAAACTAGCTAGATTGAATCTTCAAATATTAATGTAAATTTTGTGAAAATTGAGAGAAACCTTTTGAGCATGTTTGCAATGGCTTAGACATACAGCAACAACGTAATGCTTCAAATACTCTTTCTTATGATTACATACTAATGGTTCATGAGGTCAGAAGTCTTTCTTTAATGTTAAGGATATTTAATCCTAAATTATAACTTATCATATATATCATATTTGATCTTTTATTATAGTATATTTGTCTTCTAGTACAGCTCACCATAGGTATCATGTTTGCCTTTTGTTACAGGCTCTTTTCATTTATTGTTATTTCCCTATCCTTTATAATTTATTTGATTATTTAAGAACTTCATTTAGGTGTGGTGGTTTCAGCAAATACATAGAGATTATAAAACGTAGGGTAGTGTGGTTACCAACAATGTGAAGTTAACATGACAATAATAATAGGTTCTAAAACACAAAAACATGTGGATAAACTTCAAATATTGAGGCGCATAAAAGATATGGACCAGCAACTAATAATGATAGATCCACTACAAGGCATTTGGTCTAGTGGTATGATTCTCGCTTCGGGTGCGAGAGGTCTGGAGTTTGATTCTCAAAATGCCCCCAATAATTATATCAAATTGAAGCATGCAATATAATAAGATTTGAAATAGGTTTTTCAAACCTTGAACCAAGAAGTAATTCAAATGGATATTTAGAAAGAAAAAAAAAACTATATTTAATTATAATTTTCAAGTGTCTTTACAACATGTTAATTGAAGAGAGCAAACAACAAGAATAAACAAACAAAAGAAAATTTGTGTATGTATGATTCTCTTCAAATCTTGGAACTATGAGAATTCCTCTCCTTTCTTGACATCAAGACTTACTTTTTCGGGACTTGGACCATAAACAGTCATCTACTCTTACTCCTACTCCTTTCTCTAAGAATCAACATAGCATAATCATTCCACGAAGGCCAAGGTAGTCTTATAAAAAAAGATGAGGGTACCACTCTCAAATCATTCCATTAGGACTTCCACTTTCTATTGCAGAATTTCTATGTGAATAGAGAATGAACCATATTCTTGGGAGATAAGATAGAGCCTCGAGCCTAACTTCAAAGGCATTACACAAATTGTTCTATGATATTTTTTCTAGGAACTGTTTGTTATGCTGTCCGCTGAAGGTTTCAGGAAAGGGACACAGATTCTCTATTGCACTAATCTCTCAATAGAAGTTTTACCTAGGTCATCTGTCATCACAATTCTTTTAAGGAAGATGCGCCCAAATAACCGGTGAACAATAACATTTAAAGAAGTTTCAGAGAGCGAGAAGAGGATTGTGATAGAAGTTGCTCTAGGTAAAACTTCTTTAAATGTCTTAGTCAATCATGACTTCATAATGAGGAGTCTCTTGGACAACAATAACATATGGACAACAAATGTCTTAGCCAATTGTGATGGTCATGATTGCTCAAGGCGTGTCGCCTAAATAACCGGTAAACAATAACATTGCCAAAATAACCGCCTTAGACAATAAATCGTTTACAAGAATGGCTGAGACATGCAACATGCAACCATAGGAAACACGCCTTTAGGCAATCATGACTGTGACATCTGCCCCCACACAATTTATTGGATGAGGCTGAATTTAGGTCTCTCAATACGCTTTCAGCTGATCTCATAATGAGGAGTCTCTTCCAACCTACTAGGTGCTATTGAAAACCACTTCTCGGTTTGTTGAGTCTTCATGTCTTCTCTGTTCCTGTCTTTCCTACTTTCTTCGCTTGAAACTTTTTCTTATTTGTATGACGTCATACCACCTTCTTCTACTTGATGTCTTCTTGGTCGAAATAATAATGTTTCAAGTTTCTAACGTGGACAACAAGGTTAGTCCGCATCCATAAGAGCAATTGGATTCTATATGATGTCTTCATAATCTTATGGATAACTTTAACTAGTTCATAATATTTTCACACCAGTCTTTGGTTTTTGTTGCTTTGAACTCGAAGTTGATCTGACCTTAACTTATATGAACTCTTTATTTTTCTTGAAATTATTGTGGTTGGCGCTTCCAACTGACCCTTCTCTTCATCCGTCTAGATGATATTTCTGTGTGAACATGTGTTGCTTCAGTGGTTTATTTTTTTTCTCTCTTATTCAGTATCTGACCTTGTTTTTGTCTCTCCTGGTGGGGATAAATCCATTATCTGACCTTGTTTTGCATCGTGGTGTTTATGTAGTGGCAACAAGGTTTCTATTGAGGTTGGCTCACTCGAGCTCCCCTTTTCAATTACAACAATAGCAGCAAGCATAGATTCATCATGGCTATAATTCTTTCTCAACTGTAGTATCGACATCTTTTTCAACTCTCTTTGTTGATGGATGTTTTTCTGAATGATCGTCGGGTTAGACTCCGTTACTACTAGACATTTTGCTAGGGGCATGTAAATGACTTTGTGTTTCAGCAGGACGTTCATTCCTGACACGACGTCGAAGTCATCCATTTCAACTATCACTAAACAATTTGCCTAGTCCAAGGCTCCAGCTTGATTAAAGTGTTGGATTTGTATAGCAACCCTAGAGAGGGGGTGAATAGGGTTTTAACGATAAAAGTGTCTAAACTTGATTAATTTTTCTAATGATGAAACTTTTTTTTACAAATAAGTAGAAGATGATAATTACTAGAACAAAACAATTCAAGTCAAAACAATAATCAAGTAGAACATGCAATAAATCACAATAATAGTTTTGAAATTAAATAGAAAAGAATTAGAGAAAATGACACCGTCGTTTTATAGTGGTTCGGTAAAACTCAACCTACTCCACTCCCCAAGCGCCTCTTGGGAATTTGAATAAAGAACTTTCTCGACTCTTTCCACGGATCAGAGTCAAACCGCTACACCGCGTCGAAAATTCAGTCAATTCCTTGAGAGCTGCTCCTTCCCTTCCTCGGTAAAGCAGCTTCGATTCCCTCTTTTTACGAGTTCAAGAGCAAACTCAATTCTTTCCACGACGCAGGATCAAACCGATACAAATATTTGAGTTTGAAAGTAACACACCACAACTCTCTGAAAGAGTAGATTTACAATTTGGAACACTCACAACTATTTTCTAACAATACAATAATAATCCCTCTCAACAATAAGATGAAGAGAAATAAACTTGTAAGCTTGGAGAGAGCAACAAACAATGGAGACTTTGAACAAATGAGGATTGGAGAATTTATGGAAGTTATGTGTTTAAAATGTGGGGAAGTTGATGAGTTTATATAGAGAAGAAAAGTGGAAAAATGGAGGAATTAATATTGACCATTGGATTGTGTTGGAATAATGGAAGGTGGAGATTAAAAATAAATAAATAAGAAAATTTTCCAAATTCATTTATTTAAAATTTTTAATATAATAATAATAAAAACTATGTGAGTAACTATCAAAATTTTAAAATATAGTAATTTAATAACATAATATAGTAATAGTAAAAATTGATGTAACGGTTAGATTCAAATTTATATTTTGGAAAAATAATTTTATTTAGAAATATAATAATAAGAAAAACTCCACCATTTGTTACTCTTCCAAAATTATAAATGTCATACTTTGATATATTTTGATTTGTCAATCATTTTAATTTTGCTGCCACATCATCACGTCGGGTATATTGTCTCGACTGTAATTTCTTCGTTTTAGCTCTGATTTGAGTAATTGAAAAGTCGTTTAAGCTCTAAATAATGAAGAATCTGGAGCTCTCAATGTCGGTTTAAGTTCCTCCTATAAAGTCTGAAGTATGAGCAACAATACGAAATAAGAATTGTGAAAGGTTGATCCCCCAATCGAAGGCAATAAGCGTTTAGATTATGGGTCTTTGACTCTAGGATTTCATCCAAATTCCAGAGCAATCCTCCATCATTTCTCTTCAAACTTTTAAATAACGAAGATTCGAGAGCTCTCAATGTTGGTTTAAGCTCCTCCTATAAAGTCTGAAGTAGGAGCAACAATATGGAATACGAATCGAGAAAGGTCGATCCCCCGATCGAATGCAATAACCATTTAGATTATGGGTCTCCTACTCTCAGATTTCTTCCAAATTCGAGAGCAATCCTCCATCATTTCTCTTCAAACTTATTCCTACAGTTTCTCAACAAGATTGCCCACAAGTTGTATGAAGGAATAGAGTGCTGAAAGTACCCAGAAGTCATTCCCCCAATTCAATCTACCATTGAAGAACTTCAATCGAAACTTGAAAATCCAATCCGAGGATACATGATGACTCATCGAGCAAGAATGATTCCAATTAGTTTCTGCACATCCAATGAATGCTTCCATAGAAGACCACGAAGAAAAATAACCTCGAGAGCGTGCCGAATTGAAGGAAATAGGTTTCGAAATTAAATTGGGGATAAGAGTCGAATTTCTATCTATGATCTCTTTTCTTTCAAATAAAGGATTCCTTTAGCTTCAGAGGAAGAAATTGAGTAAACTTGATGAATGAATCGAGTGCTGAAACGTTGTAGAACCAGCTACTGACGAGATTGAAAATCTGGCGTTTAGAGTGAGTTGCATACCGAGAACGATTTCTGGAAATTAAGGTCCTACACTTAAAGACGTTCCTCCAATCCAATTTCTTTAGCCTGAAGAAAGGATATGGAAGTGGTTCAATGAAGAAATAGGGCCTTGAAACCCCTAGAATCGGCTACCCAATAAGAAATCATTTGTTTTATCTCTAGCGATAAATCAGATTTTGGATGAACTTTGGAAGCGAATATCTTAGGCTACGATCCACAAGAAGGTATCAAATAAATCCCTAGCCCTTTCTTGTAACATCCATCTTTAAGTTTCACGAAGAAATCGAGGAGAAAAACGCTATAAATGTGGCTGTACAGGCCGAGTTTCAGATGGTGGTGAGGCGAAAAATGCGCATCTTCTACCTGTTCAGAGGAAGAAAACGATGATACGGCCAGTTCAACTGAACTGTTCAAGTCAACTCAAAATTTGATCTTTTCTCTGGTTTTCTCAATTTTAACCCCATTTTAGACCGATTGTCAAGAAAAACATTATGGTTTCATAAACTAGATACAATAAGGAGTATGTGGAAGGAAATTTGAAGTAATTCAGATACTTGAAGCTCAAGAATGGAGGTCCCAAACGTTGACGACGAGGTAAGTAGCCCCCTTGGACTCTTTATTAAGAAATACCTGTAGAATTCATTTGGATTTTCATATGAACCCTAAACCAAGTATGAATTAAGGATATATGAAAGAAAAACCCAAAGAACCGTGAATTAAGACCCTGAATCGATCAAATAGTTCTAGATTTAAGAAACATCAAAATAACCTACTATATGAGCTCCGCTGCCTATCATATTTTAATACTGAGCATATTATAGCATGTTGAGGTTAGATATGAAATTTGGTGGTCATTGGATAAGGATAAGTAGGTAAACCAAGAAACAATGTAAAATGACTATAATGCCCCTAAGGTAATTTACCTTCGTTTTAATGACCTAGATGACCTTCAAATGCTATGAAACACATCAGTAGATCTTATTTTATGAAATGTTGTATGAATCCTTATCTCGAGAGGTTATAAAAGGTAATGAAGTTTGGGAGTTATTCGAAACCAAGATATGGGAGAAAATGCTCATCATGATCCATATGACTTTACATCGTAGTATATAACTAAAGTGGTATCCATGAAATAATAGCTTCCCCACATGTACCCTTGGTCTCTAGTAGATACTATGTGCACAATATCATGGTGGGCTATTCCTAAGAACTTATAAATTTGATGCCTCCTTATGCCTCAAAGTAAATTTGTGTTTTCGCATCGAATGCTAAGTAACACCCTTTTTAAAAATGTCTTAGGTTGTCGTTACCTTATTCTGGGATTTTACATCAAGGTGATTTCTTAAAGGTCCTATCGGGAGTTGAACCCAGGTCGTTGGATTCAAAGTCCAAAGTGCTAACCACTACACCATAGAACCCCTTGTAAAATTTTGTTTTGGAATGGTTTTCCTATTTTATGTAGATTCCACAAGAAGAGAGATCCTATCACGAGTCAAACTCAAGTTATTGAATTCAAAGTTCTAGAGGTATTTTATCTAACTCGTTGTAATCTTGAGCACCTTTAGAGTGGTTGCAGAAGTAACCCTCCAGTGTTGATTGAAGCTCTTAGAGAACATCAAATTTTATATATTTCTTATAGTTAATTTATATATTGTTGTATATTACAAACAAATTGAAATAATACTTTACATCCCCGTCTTTCTTTCTTCCATGCAAAACTTAACATGAAAACTATATTATTCAATCCCTCCATTATTGCTTCTACTTTGCGTGAAAATGCTTCCACTAAATCATGTTACTAACTAGTTGGTTTGGTTCGGTTCAATTCTTGGGACCACTAGATTGAATTGACCTAGCTCAATTAAACTTATGATAATATAAAAATCATAAGTTTCCTAAATCTAACCGCTAATTTTTTGTGTCTAGCTCAAAGAAACTCGGTGGTCTAGTGGAGGACTTTGGAATAAGGTTTGGAATTGGTAATTATTCTTATTTCTTTTCCTTTAAACACTCGTGGTCAGAAGGAAATCGAACAAAGTGTCTTTCTAAAATAAAAGTGCCCAACTAGATGACCTCAACTGGTGACCTCTTGATCTACAGTCAAATGCTCTACCACTAAGCTATGGACCCATTTTGCATGATTTCAACCTTAGTTACCCCTTCAACAGAGTGTCAATCCAAATGTGTAAAAAGTGTCTGTCCAAAATAGAAGGGCTCAACCAAGTTGAAACGGGTGACCGGTCAAATTCTCTACCACTGAGCCATTGACCCATTTTGTAGGATTTTAACCTTAGTGACCTCTTAGACATAGTGTCGGTCCAAAAAGTGTAACAAATTTCTATCCAAGACAGAAGGGCCCAACTAGGTTTGAATTGGTGACCTCTTGATCTGCAGTCAAATGCTCTAAAATTGAGCTATGGACTCATTTCGTATGAATTCAACCTTAGTGACCCCTTCTACAGATTATCGGTCCAAAAGTGACCCTACCGAAAGTCAGTCTCATCCTACAATGTTGAGTTTATGAAGAGCCGGTTGATAGAGATATGGACAAATTGTGTAAGGGCAGATGTCGCGGTCATGATTGGCCAAGGCGTGTTGTCTGTGGCTTCATGTTAGATGTCTCAGCTATTCTTGTAAATGATTTATGATTCATGGTGGCATGCTCATTCCAAACCCCTTTTACTTGCTTTCATCTTAGATATGTCTTTACTATTATTGTTGTGCCAATATGGGGTGTATGATTAGTCCTCAAAAACATATCTACACCCATCATGACTAAAATGTCTCAAAATGTACTACAAGAGACCGTGACTAGTTGTTGTTTGTTCACTTTTAGTTTATAACATTGCTCTATTTGAAATTGTTTTTAACGTATTTCCTCGCTCACGTTTTCTAAAATATTTCTTCTAAACGTGATTTGAGCATACACTGCTATTGTTCGTTCAGTCTAAATTTTGCATGGTTGACTTGTTCATTGGATTAGAACAAATGTCACATAATCATTGTCTCACTACTGCAAGAGTGCGATTGTGACACTTGTCTTTTGTCCAGTTGTGGGCCGCATCTTTTGACTAGTTACGTGAGTTTGGCTTAGAGCATGCGGACTGCGAACAAGGGTTGGGCCACGGAAGATTATTTTTTTAACCACATATGGACTTTGGGCTAGTGAGTCTTAAATT
>NW_019272124.1:142331-158578 GCF_002738345.1 Cucurbita maxima | reverse complement strand
GAAGCTCTTGGAGGAGCTAACATGAAATGAGAAATACATTCGATTATGAAAACTAATAGATAGCAAACTTTTTGGTAGAAACTGAATAATCCCTTGGCTCGGGCAAGAGAAGGAAAAGGTAGTCGTACTCCTATCTTTTTCATCAGGCAATAGGAAAGTTTGAGCTGAAAGATTGAATCACACCGGGTAAGAAAGGGGACTTAGCAGGTTTCTTCAAACGTATAAACAATCAGAAGACGCAACTTATCCTGAAGAGGATACCGATACGCATACATTCTCGCATGGAAGAATCTAGCTGAACCGGATCAAGGGTCCTAACCTAGTCCGACTGATCTTCTTTGGCTGGCCCCCGCCCCTTGCAATGAGGTCAACCCGTACGTGCTTTTTCCTTTCATTTAGCGAGATAACTTACCAGCTCTCTCGGCTCATAGCAGTAGTATGAAAAGCTGAATCCTCATCCTGAGTCGAGTCCGCATTGCCATACGAATCGACATCGTCCAAACCAAGAGTTTCTATTTTTCTTTAACTAAAGAGGATCTAACAGTTTCGATAAAACCAACCTCTTTTAAAGAAGGAGTCGCTCTGCCTTGATCACCGTGGACATACGCAGCTCCCGCTTTACCTTTGCGTTCCGTGAAAAGGAAAGTTCCCTCACGATAGGCTCTCCCAGCTCCCGAACGTCTTTCTATCAATCAAGAGAGGTATAGAATAGTACAACAAACCAACAAGACAAGTATGGACTCATAAGATGGGCGGTCAGGGAAGCGATTTCATTTGTGTTATCCGCCAAGGAAATGATCAAGGAATTCTCTATACACGGCTGAGAGATGACCGTATTGTTGCACATCCTGAATAAAGTACTGTAGGCAAGCCAATTTTTTTGAAAATGAAAGCGTGTAGAACTCAGATCCACTTTCTCTTCAATTTGTAAACTTCAGATCTGATCTTCCTTTCGTCTCTGGGTGACTGAGAGAGAATTTGGTCCTGGCGTGCATCCGGTTCAGTCAAAAATAAGGTACAAAGCAGACTGATTAAATGGGCTTGAAGTTCCATTATCGTTAGGTCGAAGATCTCTACTAGGTTTAGTGCACTTTGGTAGTTACGAATGTTGCCGTAATTGAATGTCTTTCTCATTCGACATTCTCTCTTACCAAGCACTCATACTCGCCAGGGTTGAGGAGACAATTCGTGAGCTAATTGGTCTTCGAGATTGCGTATATGCGAAAAGAGCTCACTTTCGATTTTCTGTCTCGGCGTTTTGTGCCCGGTTTTGGTTCTGGAAAGGGTTTGATCTCTTTCATTGGAGCACATTGATTCTGAAGGAGTCTTCGAAACCGGTGGAAAGGCTATGATGACTTCAGGCTATTCAAATAGCATGACTGATACCACAAAGAAAGGGCACACTAGTGGAATAGTTTTTTCATAATAATTATCTTAATATATGATACCAAAAACCTGCCTGATGACTGATAATGTAAGGGGTTTCAAAGGACAAAAGAATGACAATTCTACAGATGATAGAAAAGAAGATCTTTTTTTTTTCAGTGTGCGCGGTTCGCCTGCCTTCTTGACCACGGATAGGTTACGAGGCTTTGCACTTTGGCCCCTGAGAATACCATATCAAGGTGACAGGATTCGAACCTATGGCTCTCTGAAACTTCTTCATTGACAGATGACCTATGTGAAAATAGCGGACAACATAATGCCCCTGAGAATACCACATCAAGGTGACAGGATTCGAACCTATGGCTCTCTGAAACTTCTTCATCGACAGATGACCTATGTGACAACAGCGGACAACATAATGAAAAGTTTATAGAAAGAATACAATAGAACAACATAATGAAAAGTTTCTAGAAAGAATACAATAGAACAATTTGTGTAATGCTCTTTTTGAAGTCTGGCTCAAGACGATCTTTATTCTTCCCCAAGAATATGTTTCATTCCCTATTCTCATCTTTTTGGTTCAATGTTTAAAAACCACATTTTAAATCATATTATGTTGCATAATTCATTTTGTGTTTCATTCCCTATTCTCATCTTTTTGGTTCAATGTTTAAAAACAACATTTTAAATCATATTATGTTGCATAATTCATTTTGATATAATATTCTTGGGGGCATTTTGAGAATCAAACTTCAGACCTCTCACATTCAAAACGATAATCATACCACTTGACCAAATGCCTTTATAGCAGATCTAAAATTCTTAATTGCTTGCGTTTTTTCTTTTGGAAAAAGGGGCATTCCGAGAATCAAACTCAAGGCCTCTTACACCCAAAATAAGAATCATACCACTAGACAAAATGCTTTTATTATGGACGATATATTAAGTTGTTTATGGAATGTATCATTATTATTTCATTTATTTTCTTTGTTAATGAAATCCATGAGCAATTATTATTATTATATCTTTTAGATCTAGACCGCTATTAAATTATTTACATAGGGTTTGCGACAATTACTGTAGAGAGAAAAAAATAGTGTAAGTTTTAGTTTGATAGTTCCATTTAAGACACATATCGTGTTGTACACAAGTAAAGCAAATATCGAAAGTTATGATTTGGATAGGCATGCCTATTGAAAGTGGAAAAGATAAAATGATATTAAGAGCATTATCATTAAGAGGGTTGAAAATGATGTCGATACTACAGTTGAGAAAGAATCATAGCCATGATGAATCTACGCTTGCTGCTATTGTTGTAATTAAAAAGGGGAGCTTAAGTGAGGCAACTTCAATAGAAACCTTGTTGCCACTACATGAACACCACGACGCAAAACAAGGTCAGATAATGGATTTATCCCCACCAGGAGAGACAAAAACAAGATCAGATACTAAAGAAGGAAGACAAAAACAAATCACTGAAGCAACACATGTTCACACAGAAATATCATTTAGACAAATGAAGAGAATGTTAGGTTATGGAGCCTGCTGCTTATTTATAGCTTGGTCAACGGTTATATCCGGTAAAGCTATATTTGATAAAGCTATATCCGGTAGAGCTATATATGGTAAATAGCTATATATAGTAGATGGTTAAATCTGGTAAAGCTATATATAGTAAATAACTATATATAGTATATGTTTAAATATGGTAAAGCTATATATAGTAAACTGAACTATATATATATCTCATCCGGTAGAGCTTTGAAAATGTACTTTATGTATTCTCTGTAATTCTCTCTTACTGTACATACGTTAAGACATCAATAAAAAAATAATTCTTTTAGCCAGAGTTCTCCTTACACTTTTCTTCATCTTGTTCTTTGTGTTCATCTAGATCGAGTGTGTGCATTGTTGTGCGACCTTAACAACTGGTAGCAAAGCTAGGCGAAGTTCACCACGATCTATGAAGATGGAAAGTTCAAAGATTGAAATTTAGAAGTTTGATGGATCCGATTTCGGTTTCTAGTAGATGCAGATTGGAGATTATCTGTACCAGAAAGATCTTCACGAACCTCTGTTGGGGGTGAAGTCGGATACCATGACCACGGAGTAGTGGAAGCTCAAGGATCGACAAGCCTTGGGGCTGATCCAGTTGACGCTATCCAAAAACATGACGTTTAACATTATCAAGGAGAAGACAACGTTAGATCTATTGAAGGCGCTGTCAAATATGTATGAAAAATCGTCGGCTATGAACAAGGTGTATTTGATGCGGAGATTGTTCAATCTACAGATGTCTGAAGGTGGATCTATTGCTGATCATATAAATGAATTCAATATGATCATAAGTCAACTAAGTTCAGTGGAAATTAATTTCGAAAACAAAATTAAACCGTTGATTTTGATGTCATCCTTACCCGAGTCATGGGATACTATTATTGCCGCAATTAACAGTTCCCGAGGATCTGATAAACTGAAGTTTGGTGAAATTCAAGATGTATTTCTCAGCAAAGGAACTCGCAAACGAGAAATTGTTAATTCATCTGGTAATGCTCTTAGTGTTGACCAACGGGGAAGAAGTAAACCGAAGGGCCCAAACAAAGGACGATCAAAATCAAAGAACCGAGAAAAATCTCCAAATAGACCAAACGTAACGTGTTGGAATTGTGGAGAAAAAGGTCACTTTCGGATAGGTTGTACAAGACAAAAGAGGAAGCAGAATCACAAATCTGAAGATGATGATGATTCTATAAATTCACCAGAAGACATTGGGGATGCTCTAATCCTCAGTGTGGACAGTTCGATTGAATACTAGATTTTGGATTCAGGTCCATCTTTTCATTCATCTCTAAATAAAGAGTTGTTCCGGAATTTCAAGTCTTGAAATTTCGAAAAGGTGTCAGATATATTCCTGGTCTCAAAAGGAACCTGATCTCTATTGGTCAGTTGGACAGCACAGGTTATGCAACAAAGTTAGAGATGAGTTCGTGGAAGATTATGAAGGGTGCTACGATGGTAGCAGGTGGCTCAAAATCTAGAACCTTATACACCACTGCAGGGTGTATGAACATAGCTGCTGTTGCTGAGAGTGCTTCAAATTCAAGTCTATGGCACAATAGACTCGAACATATGAGCGCGAAAGGAATGAAGAGGCTGGTTGCGAAAGGGCTTTTAGAAGGTCTGAAATCTATTGATGTGGGTCATTTTGAGAATTATGTTATGAGCAAGTAGAAACGAGTTAGCTTCACAAGGACCGCCAAAGAATTGAAGAAAGTGCGGTTGGAAATGGAACCATATGTGGAGCAAGGTTCGACGAAGCAAGTTGGAGTTGAGCTTGAGTTGCAGGAAAACTCACTTAGTGATGTTGTATCAGATACTCATGAAACTCCCGAGACTACTGCTGAGAAACTAGATGTGGAGCAAGGTTCCAAGACTACGAAGCAAGTGGGAGTTGAGCTTGAGTTGCTGGGAAACTCACCTAGTGATGTTGTAGCAGATACTCAAGAAACTCCTGAGACTACTGCTGAGGAACCAGATGTGGAGCAAGGTTCCAAGACAACAAAGCAAATGGGAGTTGAGGTTGAGTTGCGGAAAACATTACCTAGTGATCTTGTAGCAGATACTCAACAAACTCCTGAGGTTGTTGCAGAGGAACCAGCAGTAGAGCAAGTGACACCTGAACCGGTGTTGAGAAGATCATCCTGTACTATCAGAGTACCAGATATGTATGTACCTTCATTACACTATCTGTTGCTGATGAAAGGGAACCACAACCCTTTGAGGAGGCTCTACAGTTGAAGTATACAACCAAGTGGGAGCAAGCCATGGATGATGGAACGTCTAGGCTTAAAAAATGTGTTGTACTGAGACTGAGTACGTGGCAATAGCTGAAGCTGGAAAAAAGACGATATGGATGACTGACTATCTGCAAGAATGAGTAAGAAGTAGCACGAAGATATTCTTTATAGAGATAGTTAGAGTGTCATACAGTTGGCGAAGAAACCCGATCTATCATTTAAAGAGAAAACACAGAAAACGATACCATTTCACTTGCAGGTTAGTGAAAGATGGTGATGTGTTTGGAGAAGATAGAGGGTGCAAAGAATCCAGCAAACATGTTGACAAAATGTGTTGATATTGGAATATTGAGGTTGTGCAAAGCCTCAATTGATATGGTGCCATGAAGATGCTCATGGTCGTTTGAGAATGAAATTCTTAGTTGACTAGATCAGTCTCCAAGTGTGAGAATTGTTATGTTATGGAGTCTGCTGCTTATTTATAGCTTGATCAACAGTTATATTTGGTATAGCTATATTTGGTAAAGCTATATCCGGTAAAGCTATATATGGTATATAGCTATATATAGTAGATGGTTAAATCTAGTAAAACTATATATAGTAAATTGAACTATATATATATCCCGTCCGGTAGAGCTTTGAAAATGTACTTTCTATATTCTCTGTAATTCTCTCTTATTGTACATACGTGAAGTCATCAATAAAAAAAAAGTTCTTTTAGCCAGAGTTCTCCTTGCACTTTTCTCTATATTGTTCTTTGTGTTCATCTAGATCGAGCGTGTGCGTTATTGTGCAACCCTAACAGAGAAGAGTCAGTCGGAAGCATCAACCATATAATTTCAAGAAAAATAAAGAGTGCATATAAGTTAAGGTCAGATCAACTTCAAGTTCAAAGCAACAAGAACCAAAGACGGGTGTAAAAATACTATGGACTAGTTAAAGTTATCCATAAGATAATGAAGACATCATATAGAATCCAATTGCTCTTATGGATGCGGACTAACCTTGTTGTCCACGTTAGCAACTTGAAACGTTATTATTTTGACCAAGAAGACATCAAGCAGAAGCAGGTGATATGACGTCATACAAATAAGAAAAAGTTCAAGCGAAGAAAGTAGGAAAGACACGAATAGAGAAGACAGGAAGACACAACAAACCGAGAAGTGATTTTCAACAACACCTAGTAGGTTGGAAAAGACTCCTCATTATGAGATCATCTAGAAGCGCATCGATTGACCTAAAGTCAGTCTCATCCAATAAATTTTGTGGGGGCAGATGTCACGATCATGATTGCCCATTGCCTGTGGTTGCATGTTGCATGTCTCAGCCATTCTTGTAAACAATTTGTTGTCCAAGGCGGTTATTTGGGCAATGTTTTGTTTACCGGTTATTTGGGCGACAAGCCATGAGCAATCATGAACGTCACAATTGGCTAAGACATTTGTTGTCCATATGTTATTGTTGTCCAAGAGACTCCTCATTATAAGATAATGATTAGCTAAGACATTTAAAGAAGTTTTACCTAGGGCAACTTCTATCACAATTCTCTTCTCGCTCTCTAAAACTTCTTTAAATGTTATTGTTCACCGGTTATTTAGGTGCATCATCCTTAAAAGGATTGTGACGACAGATGACCTAGGTAAAACTTCTATTGGGAGATCAGTGCAATAGAGAATCTGTGTCCCTTTCCTAAAACCTTCAGCAGACAACATAACAAAGAGTTCCTAGAAAAAATATCATAGAACAATTTGTGTAATGCCTTTGAAGTTAGGCTCGAGGCTCTATCTTATTTTACAAAACTTTCTCAAGTCCTCACGGAATGATTTGAAAGTGGTACCCTCATCTTCTTTTATAAGACTACCTCAGTCTTCATGGAATGATTATGCTATGTTGATTCTTAGAGAAGGAAGTAGGGGTAGGAGTAGATGACCGTTTATGGTCCAAGTCCCAAAAAAGTAAGTCTTGATGTCAAGAAAGGAGAGGAATCCTCGTAGTTTCCAAGATTTGAAGAGAATCATACATACACAAATTTCCTTTGTTTGTTTGTTTATTCTTGTTGTTTGCTCTCTTCAATTAACATGTTATAAAGACACTTGTAAATTATAATTAAATATAACTTTTTTTTTCTTTTTTTTTTCTTTCCAAATATCCATCTAAATTACTTCTTGGTTCAATGTTTAAAAAATCTATTTCAAATCTTATTATATTGCATGCTTCAATTTGATATAATTGTTGGGGGCATTTTGAGAATCAAACTCGACACCTCTTGCAACCGAACCGAGAATCATACTACTAGACCAAATGCCTTGTAGTGGATCTATCATTATTAGTTGTTGGTCCATATCTTTTATGCGCCTCAATATTTGAAATTTTTCCACATGTTTTTGTGCTTTAGAACCTATTATTATTGTCATGTTAACTTCACATTGTTGATAAGCACACTACCCTACGTTTTATAATCTCATGTATTTGCTGAAACCATCACACCTAAATGAAGTTCTCAAATAATCAAATAAATTATAAAGGATAGGGGAATAACAATAAATTAAAAGAGCCTGCAATAAAAGGCAAACATGATACATGTGATGAGTTGTATTAGAAAACAAATATCCTATAATAAAAGACAAATATGATATATATGATAAGTTATAATTAGGACTAAATATCCTTAATACTTCTGACCTCACGAACCATTAGTATGTAATCATAACGAAAAGTATTTGAAGCATCACGTTGTTGCTGCATGGCTAAGCCATTGCAAACATACTAAAAAGGTTTCTCTCAATTTTCACAAAATTTACATTGAAGATTCAATCTAGCTAGTTTTCATAACACAGAATTGTCCACGACCACTAAGATTCTTTCCAATTTACACTTTTCATGACTCAAGTTTTCATATTTCTTTTTTAATTTCTTTGTGTTGACTTTGTTGCCCAACAATCGGTGTATTCCCTTCATTGATCTTATTATGATAATATTTTTATAATTATGAATTCAAATATTTAGAAGCATTATCTTTTTAATATATTATACTACTTTTTCTAATTTGTAATGTGTCTCGAGTAGCAGACCTGTCAGTTCATACAAATGACAATCATGAAAATTCTAAATATAAAAACATACTTTCCCATTACTGGGCATACTAGGGCAATAAATCATGTATCAAAAATTTGATTAAGAATAAGAAAGAGGAATCTCTAATCAAAATACTAAACCTAGGGTAATAATTTTGAACTAATTGAAAAAAAACTCTGGAATGATTTGGCTTAAATATAGTAGAAAGAAAAAACAATACAAGAAAAACACAGAAGCTTAACTTTATTTCTTCCTAAATAGATATTTTATTTTTCAATTGAGATGGAATAATTCCTTAATTGGCGTGATTAATATCAATGTATATTGTCTCTAGCTTAAACTGATAAATCCCATAAAAATTACTGTATCTTATATTTAAAGATGAGAAATGAATTTGAAGATTATGATAGTTCCCAAGGAGTTTCAGCTTATTATTGAACATGTTCGTCTGTTGTACAAAATTATGGACAATTTATTATATATCAAACCATAGGTATTTTATTAATTCATAAAACTAAGTACTAAATTAATCAAATATATGAAGAAAAATACTATCCTTACGAGAAGAGTTTTAGTAAATCCATTGCAATAAATCAAAAAATGAATGAAAAGAGAACCAAAATTCATTATAATTTGCTTCGGAAAAATTTTCTATCACCCAGAAGTCGTGAGAGTTCAGAATTCTAATTTGTTTCAATTATAGAAATAGAAATGATATCCATAGAAATACTTAATCTTACAATGCAAATAAGAAAAACTAGTGATCAAGTTTTAGATAAAAGTAGCAAACATGTTAATAGATATAAAAATAAATTCAAGTTCTTTCTCTCGCCTAATTATCAATTGGAAGATTTAGTTGGTATGAATTGTTATTGGTTTGATAACAATAAGAACAATCATTTTAGTATGGTAAGGATCCATATGTGTCCATGAAAATTAGTTAATACGATATTTTTCTTATATTGACCATAATATCTCTCAACCAAATGCCTTAGTTGAAAATGTATTTAATATTTTTCTTTTTGTCCTTTTCTTTTTTGGAATAGTCTTATTTCTCCATTCCATTTGAAAATTGATAACTTACTATTATTGTCATGTTAACTTCACATGGTCTATCACACAGTTGAAGCAGCATTGCCACTAGAGTCCATGCATTCCTTTGAGATAGATATGTTAAAAATTAGGCCCCTTTTAATAACTATTTTGTTTTTTTTCAAAATTATGTATTTTATCCTTTTATTAAAAAAAAAATTGAATTTTAAGCAAAATTTCACTCCAAACTAAGTTTTTGAAAATATATATTTTTTTTTCTTTATTTTAGTTTTCCAAACATAGATTGATATGGAGTGGCTAGTTTTCAAAACTATTTCTTAACTACAATTTGAACCATATTTATATTGTAAAATGGGATTAACTTCCTTTATGTTTATGTAGTTTCTTTTTATTACTATGTTTACTTCTATCTCATGTTACTCCATTTGTATTTACTTCGTTTTATACAAAAGTTCACCGTAATTAATAAATTTATGTGCTTAATAAATTCCCTAGAAAAACTTGTTTGTATCACGATAAATTACATTGAATACGCTGAAAAGAAATCCCAAAAATAAGTAAAATGTTGAGAATTTCACTCAACCACACACTATCTAAGCTTAACGGAATGGCTCACATGCAATTATTCTACCACAAGAATGACATGAAACTTATAAATGGCATAGATGATTCTCAGATTTTGAAGGGGAACTTCTCAACTTGAGAGATCAGTTTCATTCATCAAAAATCTGATTTTTCATCTCGATCCCCTTGAATCTCCACAAAAGAACGAAGTCAATTTGAAAATTCTACAATTACAAACTTTATGAAATTAAAAATAAATAAAGTTTTCTAACAACTCATGTAATGATGTTTGCAACTTCATCTGCTTCTTCAACCGTGTAAATATTCACTTCTGAAGCTCTAAATGATCCTTCCTCAATCTAATAAGCTTGTAACACATGAAATAATAGTTAAACCGAGCCTATCCAATTTTGTAGATGAAAAATGAATGCTTGTTGAATCTTCTTGGCCTTGAATTGTGTAATAGGTCCAGTTGGAACCCAGTTACCGGGTTGAAAAATGATTTCATTCCGTCCTTTGTTAATTCTTGAAGCAACATTGAAATTTTGTTTCTCAATTGTCTCCTTCCCCTCTTTATGCAATGTTTTAATCCCATTTGCCTTACTTGTGGGTGCTTTACTCACAAAAATATTAGAATGAATACAAAGCAAATCAAGACGCGTAAATGGATTAAATCCATAAACAACTTCAAAAAGAGAACAATGAGTGGCAAACATTCGTCCCAAGACTTGCCTCGTCGCCGACGTTTGGGGCCACTATTCTTAAGCTTCCATTATCTGAATTACTTCAAATTTCCTTCCACATACTCCTTATTGTGTCTAGTTTATGAAACCATAATGTTTTTATGAGAATGGGAAAAGGTCAAATTTTGAGTTGACTTGGATAGTTCAGTTGAACTAGCTATATCATCATTTTCTTCCTCTAAACAGGAAGAAGATGCACATTTTTCGCATCGCCACCATCTGAATCTCGGCCTGTACAACCACATTTATAGCATTTCTCTCCTTGATTTCTTCGTGAAACATAAAGATGGGTGTTACAAGGAAGAGCTAGGGATTGATTTGATACCTTATCGTAGATCGTAGCCCAAGATATTCGCTTTCAAAGTTCATCCAAAATCTGATTTATGGCTGGAGATAAAACAAAGGATTTCTTATTGGGTAGCCAATTCTAGGGGTTTCAAGTCCCTATTTCTTCATTGAACCTCTTCCATATCATTTCTTTAAGCTAAAGGAATTGGTTTGGAGGAACGTCTTTGAGTGTAGGACCGTAATTTCCAGAAATCGTTCTCAGTATACAACTTACTCATAACGCCAGATTTTCGATCACTTGGGCAGCTTGTTCTACGCCGTTTCAGCTCTCGATTCCTTTATCAAGTTTACTCAACTTTTTCCTCTGAAGATAGAGGAATCCTTTATTTGAAGGAAAAGAGATCGTAGATAGGAATTCGACTCTTATCCCCAATTTAATTTCGAAACCTATTTCCTTCAATTCGGCACGCTCTCAAGATTATTTTTCTTCGTGGTCTTCTATGGAAGCATTCCTTGGAGGTACAAAAACTGATTGGAATCATTCTTGCTCGACGAATCATCATGTATCATCGAATTGGATTTTCAAGTTTTTCTTGAAGTTCTTAATTGCCGGATTGAATTAGGAAGGAATGATTTCTGGACACTTTCAGCACTCTATTCCTTCATAGAACTTGGGGGTAATCTTGTTGAGAAATGGTAGGAATAAGTTTGAAGATAAATGGTGGAGGATTGCTCTCGAATTTGGAAGAATTCCGAGAGTATGAACTCATAATCTAAACGCTTATTGCCTTCGATTGGGGGATCGACCATTCTCGATACTTATTCCGTATTGTTGCTCCTACTTCAGACTTTATAGAAGATGCTTAAACCGACATTGAGATCTCTAGAATCTTTGTTATTAGAAGTTCGAAGAGAAATAGTGGAGGATTGCTCTCGAATTTGGAAGAAATCTGAGAGTAGGAGACCCATAATCTAAACGCTTATTGCCTTCGATTGGGCGATCGACCTTTCTCAATTTTTATTACGTATTGTTCTCCTACTTCAGACTTTATAGGAGGAGCTTAAACCGACATTGAGAGCTCTAGAATCTTCGTTATTTAGAGATCAAACTTTCTGGATAATTTTTTGGAGATATCAACTTCTATCATAGCCTTACCGACCTTGGCTTTGAATACTAGTCGTTGGATGTGATGATCCGTGCATGTTCGTTCTAGATCATAGCAAATTTTGGATGTGAGATTTGTGTTTGAAGGATTTTGCTCGGATGGTCACCGTAGATGCTCTGATTCTAATTAGAGTGACATTTCTGTAAATATTCATTCTAAAAAAAATGATAAACATGGAGTGAGTAAAACTTTGTAAGTAGCCTACTAGTAGGTTCTTAATCGCTACCTTAAGCTAGGATATTACTTCTTGTTAGGTTTTCAGGATCTTAGAACTTAGAGGTCATCGTGTCATGTATCATATACTGATCGTGAAAACCTTCCCCTAAAATAACCTTCAACTTTCTCCCCATGAACACATGAGTGGTGTCGTCATAATCATGTAATCCTATTGGTAAATCGTGGTGCAGGACATCTCGTTTAGATGATGGGAAATGTAGGCTTGTCATAACATCTAGCTCATGATACATATTGCAGGACATCCTACCTAAAGAGGAATAGGGGTCTTTTAGTACACATCGATGGCAGATAATGGTTATTTATGGGTATGGATCCTAGCAACCTATTTAGCATGTTATTCACATAGTTCTAGGTACTTGGTACATGGATTATTGATGAACCTAGGTTTATACATAATGTCATGGGTTAGACTTTAGGAGTTGAGGTTTTAGCTTAGGAAAACATTAAAGGGTAACCTAACATGGACTAATTCGTGTGAAAACCTACTAGCACTTTGAGGACCTCTTTCCTTCACAAAACTTATGGGTAAACTTATTTAGAAGGTGCAGGAACAAGTTTGGAAATGAATAGTGGACTATAGTTCTTGAATTCGAGGTAAACCCATGAACACGATACCCCAAAACAAAAAACTTGTATCTCTCGATTGGGTACTCGATTAAGTTTACTTCTTGCCCCTAATAGTCTATCCTAATTCATAATTTATAGATGGATTTTCCACTATCATTGAAACATCTAGAATTTCTATAATTTCATTCTTGATTTTTCTGAATCTTCTGCCAGAAAAGTCTTCTGCGATGGAGCCATCCTTTTTTAAGCACCTTGTAATTATTATTCTATAAAAAATTTAATGATTCCGGAAGTTTATAAAAATTAGAAAAAGTACCATTTTCTCAATGTTTTTTCAATTTTACTTGTTCTTTGCTTTTAGATACAGCCTAGTAGGGATTATACACTATCTCTTATTGGAGACCTTGAGCGTTGCAAATTCTCCTCTCCTTTGAAAACTTTCGGTTATCGAAAGTGCTTATTCTAAAATAGGTCAAGGTACAAGGTTCTTATTTGCCTTCTGTTTCCTAAGTGGCTTCTTCTACTCTATGATTCTTCCATAGGACCTTAACAAGAACGATTTCATTGTTTCTCAATCTTTTGACTTTCTTGTCTATTATTTGAATCGGGTCTTCTTTATACGTTAGGTCATCTCTCAAGAAGAGAGTTTCATAAGCCAGTACGTGCGAAGGATCTAGGGTATACTTCTGTAGCATGGATACATGAAAGATATTACGTACTGCAGACAAATTTTGGCATTGTCCCATTCTATAAGCCATAGATCCAATCCTTTCTAATATCTCAAAGAAACAGATAAACCTAGGGCTTAACTTCCCCTTTTTACCCTACCTGAGCATCCCTCTCATGGGGTGCTACCTTTAGGAACTACATACAATTCCATGTCCTTGCGCCTAAGGTCTGCATAGCTTTTCTCTCGGCTTTGGTTTGTATCCTAGCTTTAATCTTCTGGACTGCGGCGTTAGAGAACCTCGTATGTGGCCATTTGTATGGTGGCTTGGCAACTATTATTATAAGCAAATTTCATAAGGGGTAGGTACTCATCTAAGCTTCCTGCAAAATCCATCACATATACCCTCAACATGTCTTCCAATATTTGCTTGAGCATTTATTTTTTACCATCTGTTTATCGGTGGAATGTCGTTCTATAACTATGTACCTAATGCCTTTTGTTGAATTTTTCAGAAGCGAGATTTAAATCTGGCATCTCGATCTAATACTATTGCCTTTTGTTGAATTTCCAGAAGTGTACCCAATATCTTTAGTGATGAAAATTCATTTTTAATGTTAGAAAGAGTAGCTAAGTTGGGAGATTGTTAGACTGAAGTTTGAAGGTCACACATGTTTTATCCACGTTCAACGCACCTAATACAAGTTTATTACCTGACTATACAATCTAAAAACATAACTTGCTTATTTAATCTGAAATTTGTGATTATTTCTTTTTTAAATATAATGAATTAGCGGAAGTACCTTTACTTATGAATTTTTATTTTTAATATTAGCGGGGATAACTCTGTTGGGAGAGTGTCAGACTGAAGATTTGAAGGTCACGTGTTTGATCTCCACGTTCACCGCACCTGATTCTAGTTGCATAACCCGACTATTCAATCTAAAATTAGTCATTATTCCTTTCTGAAATCTCAATGAATTATCGAAAATACCTAACGTGTTCTAGTTCACCGCACCTTATACAAGTTGGATAACTTGAATATCTTATTAAAAATTAGTGATTATTTTTATTTAAAATTAAAATGAATTAGTGAAAATACCTTTACTGATGAATTTTCATTTTTAATGTTAGTGTGAATATCTCAGTTGAGAGAGCATTAGATTGAAGATCTGAAGGTCTTGTGTTTGATCCACGTTCACCACACATGGTTCACGTTGCATAATTTGACTATGCAATTTAAAATTAGTGATTATTTCTTTCAAAAATTTCAATTAATTAGCGGAAATACCTTTACTTAAAAACATTCATTAGACTAAAGATCTAAAGGTCACGTGTTTGATCCAAGTTCACAGCACTTGGTTCACATTGCATAATTTGACTCTAAAATTAGTTATTATTTATATTTAAAATATAATGAATAAATGGAAATACTTTTACTTATGAATTTTTAATTTTAGTATTAGTGAGGATAGCTCGGTTGGGAGAGCGATTCCACGTTCATCGCACTTGGTTCATGTTGCATCGTTCACTGCATTAACGATTATTTCTTTTTAAAATCTCAACCTTAATGATTGTAGGGATAGCTCAGTTGGGATAGCGTTAAACTAAAGATTTGAAGGTCACGTGTTTGATCTGCAATTATTTCTTATTAAAATCTCAATCTAAATGAATTAGTGGAAGAGCTGTCATGTTTTTTATTCAACTTGACTGTTTTTTATCCAACTGGCATAAGTTGACTAAGTTGCATAACTTGACTATTCAATCTATAACATGTGATTATTCATTTTTTATGTTATCTGGTATGGATTAGTTGGAAGGTCTTGTGTTCGATCTACATTCATTGCACCTTATAGTTTAATAATTTATGATGATTTTTTTTTTTAATCTTAACGGGATAGCTCAGTTGGGAGAGTGTCAAACTAAAGATTTGAAGGTCACGTGTTTAATCTTCACGTTCACCGCACCTATTTTCATTTGCATAAGCTAACTATTCAATAAAAAATTAGTTATTATTTATTTTTAAAATTTCAATAAATAATGAATTAGCAGGGATAACTAAGTTGGGACTGAATATCAGAAGGTTACATGTTTAATCCACGTTCACCGCACTTGTTTACGTTGCATAAGTCCATTAAGTTGCATAACTTTATTCAATCTAAAACTAGTGATTATTTCTTTTTAAAATTTTCGAATTTTCATTTTCAATGTTACAGGGAATAGCATAGTTGGGAGAGCGTAATATTGAAGATTTGAAGGTTACGTGTTTGTTCGACCTTCACCACACCTGATTCAAGTAATATAACTTACTATCTTATCTAAATTTAGAGATGATTTCTTTTTAAAATTTCAATGAATTAGCGTAAATAATTTTACTGGTGAATTTTCATTGAATTTTCATTTTAATGTTAGCGTAGATAGCTCAATTCAATTGGGAGTGCCTCTACAGATCTAAAGATAGTGTGGATTCCTAATTCTTTACTTGACTATAAATGCTCGATGAGAAGATTGATATTTGAAGAGCAAGAATGCTCTATATATATATACAGAGAATAGAAAGAGATATCTAGAAAATCTACTATAAATCAAAAAATTTGGTAACAGAGCAGTAAATAGATTAAATCAAAACAAAATGTAATCAAATCAAGAGTAAATCAAATAAAAAACAAATCAAATCAAGAGTAAATCAAATAAAAAACAAATC
>NW_019272124.1:127659-142321 GCF_002738345.1 Cucurbita maxima | reverse complement strand
ACTGAAGATCTCAAGGTCACGTGTTTGATCCACGTTCACCACACCTAATTCAAGTTGACTAAGTTGCATAACCTGACTATTCAATCTAAAATTAGTGATTATTTCTTTTTAAAATCTCAATGAAGTGCTGAAAATATCTTTAACGATGAATTTTTATTTTTAATGTTAGTGGGGATAGCTCAGTTTGGACAGCATTAGTGAAGATCTGAAAGTCACGTGTTTGATCCACATTCACCGCACCTAATTCAAGTTGACTAACTTCGTAACCTGAATATTCAATCTAAAATTAGTGATTATTTCTTTTTAAAATTACTTGACTATNCATTTTCAATGTTACAGGGAATAGCATAGTTGGGAGAGCGTAATATTGAAGATTTGAAGGTCACGTGTTTGTTCGACCTTCACCACACCTGATTCAAGTAATATAACTTACTATCTTATCTAAATTTAGAGATAATTTCTTTTTAAAATTACTTGACTATTTAATCTAAATTTAGTGATTATTTCTTTTTAAAATTTTCGAATTTTCATTTTCAATGTTACAGGGAATAGCATAGTTGGGAGAGCGTAATATTGAAGATTTGAAGGTTACGTGTTTGTTCGACCTTCACCACACCTGATTCAAGTAATATAACTTACTATCTTATCTAAATTTAGAGATGATTTCTTTTTAAAATTTCAATGAATTAGCGTAAATAATTTTACTGGTGAATTTTCATTGAATTTTCATTTTAATGTTAGCGTAGATAGCTCAATTCAATTGGGAGTGCCTCTACAGATCTAAAGATAGTGTGGATTCCTAATTCTTTACTTGACTATAAATGCTCGATGAGAAGATTGATATTTGAAGAGCAAGAATGCTCTATATATATATACAGAGAATAGAAAGAGATATCTAGAAAATCTACTATAAATCAAAAAATTTGGTAACAGAGCAGTAAATAGATTAAATCAAAACAAAATGTAATCAAATCAAGAGTAAATCAAATAAAAAACAAATCAAATCAAGAGTAAATCAAATAAAAAACAAATCAAATCAAGAGTAAATCAAATAAAAAACAAATCGATTCCTAACTATCAGAAGATTTAACAAAATACAACAATCTAAACAAACACTAATCTTTAACACTCCTCCTGGTTTAGATGATGCAAACTCCAAGTTTTTTTCTGAAATTTTCAAACTTGCTAAGTGACATAGGTTTGGTAAGGACATCTGCAATTTGATCTTCAGATTTGCAATAGCACACAACTACTTTAGTTTTTGTTTGAAGGCTATAATTGTCATATATGTTGTATGGCAATAACATTTGTTTCAATGAAATTTTAGTTAAAGTTACATATTTTACTTCTTGGGAGTAAAAAATTTGTTTCTTAGCATAATATGAATTTAGTTGAAGAGTTGTTGGGAATAAGATGGAGAAAGAAATTTTCTTTAAAATAATAAACAGACCCAAGTTCATCTTTGTTGTTGTCTAATTGTGATTTTGCAAAAAGCTTAACTAATATGAAATATAAAGGTAATTCAAGAATATATCCTACACGTCATTCAAGATGACAATAAAATGGAGTTAAATTGAACGTAGTTTTAGTTTCATATTTGGTAGGTTCAATATGAAGCATAATTGTATTAATGATATTAAAGAGAAATTCGTGTTCTATTGGAAGAGACCAACTTCATTTTGTTGGATGATGAAAGTCCCACATCGGTTAATTTAGGGAATGGTCATGGGTTTATAATCTAAGAATACACTCTCCATTGGTATTAGGCCTTTTGGGAAGCCCAAAGCAAAGCCATGAGAGCTTATGCTCAAAGTGGACAAATATCGTGTTCGTCTAACATGGTATCAGAGCCATGCCCTAAACTTAGCCGTGCCAATAGATTGGCAAATCCTCAAATGTCGAACAAAGGACTCCAAAAAGGAGCCAAGCCTCCTTGAAGGTACGAAGGCAGTCAAAAATGACTAAGACTCCAAAGGAATCAAGCCTCGATTAAGGGGAGGTGTTGGATGATGAAAGTCAACTTTAGGTTATAATTTTAGGTAGTAGCCATTATAATATTAACGAGTATAAGAGTTACAATTCTTCCATGGACCATATGTCTTATAGTTAAATGAATATATATATATTATGTATGTCGAGGTCTGAATAAAGCACAAAGTAATTGACAACTCTAAAGCCACCCACAACTCATGATGGAGACCGATGCAAAATATTTTAACATCCTTTGGCATCAAGATACAGGAAAGATGAACGCCGTCAAATTGGAAGTTTTGCCTTGTCTTAAGAGTTACAATGAGAACTCTAATCAAGTTGGAGACTTGGACTAGGAAAATTGTTTAGTGATACTTGAAATGGATGACTTCGAAGTCGTGTTAGGAATGAACATCCTGCTGAAACACAATGTCATTTACATGCCCCTAGCAAAATGTCTAGTAGTAAAAAAGTCTAACCCCACGTCTAACCCCACGATCATTCAGAAAAACATCCATCAACCAAGAGGGTTGAAAATGATGTCGATACTCCAATTGAGAAAGAATCATAGTCATGATGAATCTATGCGTGCTGCTATTGTTGTAATTGAAAAGGGGAGCTCGGGTGAGCCAACCTCAATAGAAACCTTGTTGCCACTACATGGACACCACGACGCAAAACAAGGTCAGATAATGGATTTATCCCCACTAGGAGAGACAAAAACAAGGTCAGATACTAAAGAAGGGAGACAAAAACAAACCACTGAAGCAACACATGATCACACATAAATATCATCTAGACGGATGAAGAGAAGGGTTAGTCAGAAGCGTCAACCACAATAATTTCAAGAAAAATAAAGAGTTCATATAAGTTAAGGTCATATCAACTTCGAGTTCAAAGCAACAAGACCATAGACTGGTGTGAAAATACTATGGACTAGTTAAAGTTATCCATAAGATTATGAAGACATCATATAGAATCTAATTGCTCTTATGGATGCGGACTAACCTTGTTGTCCACGTTAGTAACTTGAAACGTTATTATTCCGACCAAGAAGACATCAAGCAGAAGCAGGTGGTATGACGTCATACAAATAAGAAAAAGTTTCAAGCGAAGAAAGTAGGAAAGACACGAACAGAGAAGACATGAAGACTCAACAAACTGAGAAGTGATTTTCAACATCACCTAGTAGGTTGGAAGAGACTCCTCATTATGAGATCAGCTGAAAGCGCATCGAGAGACCTAAAGTTAGCCTCATTCAATAAATTGTGTGGGGGCAGATGTCACAGTCATGATTTCCCAAGGCATGTTGCCTGTGGTTGCATGTTGCATGTCTCAACCATTCTGGTAAACGATTTGTTGTCGAAGGCGGTTATTTGGGCAATGTTATTGTTTATTGGTTATTTGGGCGACACGCCTTGGGCAATCATGACCGTCACAATTGGCTAAGACATTTCTTGTCCATATGTTATTGTTGTCCAAGAGACTCCTCATTATGAGGTCATGATTGGCTAAGACATTTAAAGAAGTTTTACCTAGGGCAACTTCTATCACAATCCTCTTCTCGCTCTCTGAAACTTCTTTAAATGTTATTGTTCACCGGTTATTTGGGCGCATCTTCCTTAAAAGGATTGTGACGACAGATGACCTAGGTAAAACTTATATTGGGAGATCAGCGCAATAGAAAATCTGTGTCTCTTTCCTGAAACCTTCGGCGTACAACATAACAAAGAGTTCCTAGAAAAAATATCATAGAACAATTTGTGTAATGCATTTGAAGTTAGGCTAAGGCTCTATCTTATCTCCCAAGAATATGGTTCATTCTCTATTCACATAGAAATTCTGCAATAGAAAGTGGTACCCTCATCTTCTTTTTCAAAACTTTCTTAAGTCCTCATGGAATGATTTGAAAGTGGTACCCTCATCTTCTTTTATAAGACTACCTCGGCCTTCATGAAATGATTATACTATGTTGATTCATAGAGAAAGGAGTAGGAGTAAGAGTAGATGACTGTTTATGATCCAAGTCCCAAAAAAGTAAGTCTTGATGTCAATTAAGGAGAGGAATCCTCATAGTTTCTAAGATTTGAAGAGAATCATGCATACACAAATTTCCTTTGTTTGTTTATTCTTGTTGTTTGCTCTCTTCAATTAACATGTTATAACGACACTTGTAAATTATAATTAAATATAGTTTTTTTTTCTTTCCAAATATCCATCTAAATTACTTCTCGCAACTGAAGCAAGAATCATACCACTAGACCAAATGTCTTGTAGTGGATCTATCATTATTAGTTGTTGGTCCATATCTTTTATGCGCCTCAATATTTGAAATTTATCCACATGTTTTTGTGCTTTAGAACCTATTATTATTGTCATGTTAACTTCACATTATTGATAAGCACACTACCCTACGTTTTATAATCTCATATATTTGCTAAAACCACCCCACTTAAATGAAGTTCTCAAATAATCAAATAAATTATAAAGAATAGGGGAATAACATTAAATGAAAAGAGCCTATAATAAAAGGCAAACATGATACCTATGGTGAGCTGTAATAGAAGACAAATATCTTATAATAAATGATCAAATATGATATATATGATAAGTTATAATTTAGGACTAAATATCCTTAACATTAAAGATAGACTTCTGACCTCACAAACCATTAGTATGTAATCATAAGGAAGAGTATTTGAAGCATCACGTTGTTGCTGCATGGCTAAGCCATTGCAAACATGCTCAAAAGGTTTCTCTCAATTTTCACAAAATTTACATTAATCTTTGAAGATTCAATTTAGCTAGTTTTCATAACACTACATTGTCCTCGGCCAATAAGATTCTTTCCAATTTACACTTTTCACGACTCAAATTTTCATATTTCTTTTCTAATTTCTTTGTGTTGACTTTGTTGCCCAACAATTGATGTATTCCCCTCATTAACCTTATGATAATAATTGTATAATTTTGAACTCAAATATTTAGAAACATTATTTTTTTAATATATTATACTACTTTTTCTATTTTGTAATATGTCTCGAGTAGCAGACTTGTCACTCCATACAAATGACCATCATGAAAATTCTAAATATAAAAACATACTCGATTACTTTCTTTAAGGCATCTCATATATATTTTTCTATTACTTGGTATACTAGGGCATTAAAGTCTAAGGAACATAATTCTACCACTAAAAATACTTTTGTTTTCTTTGGAGTTCATTTATTTGCAGTTATCATGTTAAGTTTTTTTGCTATTGTTTTTACAACACACAAAACCATTTGATAGAGTTTGTGGGGCATTCTGATTATGGAATTCGGGACCTCTTACACCGGAAGTGAGAATCATACTACTTGACCAAATGTCTTTCTTGCTGATCTATCGTTTTTCGTTGCTAGTCCATGTGCTTTATGCACCTCAAGGTTTGAAATTTATCAATGTGTTTTTAGAATTTGTTCTCAAATCATTTGGATGTATTTCAATTCATATTGTTAAGAAATATTGACATAAATAAAGTCCATATCATATTAGGTTAAGTTTATTTAAGTTGTAATATATAATCAGGTTAAATTGTCTTGAAATGTCGTTTAATAGAGATAAAATTATTGGTTCTTGCTTGATATATGTCTTGAAACTGAACCGAGTCAACGAACTAAATTAGCTTTTGCACATTTTCATTAATCCGTATTCAAGTTCTATGTAGACAGATAGGTCCATGGATCCATACATCTGAATCGGAAAACAATAAATAGAAAAAGAAAGAATCGAAATTGATCGATATATTTCTTGAAACAAACGAAAAGAAAATGAAAGACAACATAAATCATGTATCAACTAAGTCAAGCCCACTCAAAAATTTGATTAAGAATAAGAAAGAGGAATCTCAAATCAAAATACTAAACCTAGGGTAATAATTTTGAACTAATTGAAAAAAATTATAAGGAAGATTTTAATTATCTCACAATAAGTTAAGAATTTAACCCATTGAACAATAAAAAAATAAATTGTTTTGAGTGGATGAAAACTAAGGAAGAAATACTAAGTTGTTTTATACTAATCTAGAATTTTGGTTTTAAGTAATCCATAGATCATACCAATCAAATCCTTTCTTTTAAATTTAAACAAAAATGAAAATTCCATTATTAATAAAAATAAAAATAAAAATAAAAGTAATTGAAAAGAAAAAAAAAATCTAATGATTTGGCTTAAATACTAGCCAAGAAAAAAAGTTTTGAATGATTTGGCTTAAATATAGTAGAAAGAAAAAACAATACAAGAAAAACACAGAAGCCTAAGTTTATTTCTTCCTAAATAGATATTTTATTTTTTAATTGAGATGTTATAATTCCTTAATTGGCATGAATAATATCCATGTATATTGTCTCTAGCTTAAATTGATAAATCACATAAAAATTACTAGACCAAATGCCACTAGACCAAATGCCCTTATAGTGGATCTATCATTTTTAGTTTACTGTGTGTATATGTTTTGTGCACCTCAATATATGAAATTTATCCAACCTCAATATATAAAATTTATCCACATATTTTTGTGCTTTAGAACTTACTATTATTGTCATGTTAACTTAACATGGTCTATCACACAGGTGAAGCACCATTGCCATTAGAGTTCATGCAATCCTCTGGAATAGATATGTTAAAAATTAGGCCGTTTGATAATTATTATGTTTTTTTTTTTCAAAATTATGTGTTTTATCCTTTTATTAAAAAAAAAAACATTTAAATTTTAAGAAAAATTTCACTCCAAACTAAGTTTTTGAAAAATATTTTTATTTCTTTATTTTTTCTTTATTTTAGTTTTCCAAACATAGATTGATATGGAGTATTAGTTTTCAAAACTACTTCCCTACAATTGAACAATATTTATATTGTAAAATGGGATTAACTTCCTTTAAATTTATGTACTTTCTTTTTATTACTATGTTTACTTCTATCTCATGTTACTCCATTTGTATTTACTTCGTTTTATACCAAAGTTCATCGTAATTAATAAATCCATGTGCTTAATACATTCCCTAGAAAAATAAACTTGTTTGTATCAGGATAAATTACAATGAATACGGAGAAAATAAATCCCAAAATTAAGTAGAAGATTGAGAATTTCACTCAACCACACAATATCAAAGCTTGAATGAATGGTTCCCATGCAATTCTACCACAAGAATGGCATGAAACTTATAAATGGCATACATGGTGCTCAGATTTTGAAGGGGAACTTCTCAACTTGAGAGATCAATTTCATTCATCACAAATCTGATTTTTACATAAAAATTTGTGGGTATTTATAGTCTCCACACAAAAGAAGTTAGTGGCCAGGATTTAATCTTGATCCCCTTGAATCTCCACAAAAGACCATTAAAAATAAAGCTCCAAATGGTCCTTCCTCAATCTAATAAGCTTGTAACACATGAAATAATAGTTGAGAAGAATGAATGCTTGTTGAATCTTCTTGGTCTTGGATCGTGTAATAGGTCTAGTTGGAACATTTGGAACACCGTGATCCTTATCATCTTCCCTCTCTTCAAAAGAATTCGTCTTCGAATAAGAAAATCATCACCTACATCAATATGACTCAAGTCAGCAACATTGAAAGTAGGATGTGCTGAAAATTCTCATGGAAGATCATTTTATGTGCATTGTTATTAATTCTTTCAAGGACTTGATAAGGGTCAATCCCCTCTTGGAGGTAACTTTGTCTTTCTTTGAGATGAGAATCACTCCTTGCAAAAATGTATCAAAACTCAGTTACCGGGTTGAAAAATGATTTCATTCCGTCCTTTGTTAATTCTTGAAGCAACATTGAAATTTTGTTTCTCAATTGTCTCCTTCCCCTCTTTATGCAATGTTTTGATTCCATTTGCGTTACTTGTGGCTGCTTTATTCACAAAAATATTAGAATGAATAGAAAGCAAATCAAGACGCGTGAGTGGATTAAATCCATAAACAACTTCAAAAAGAGAACAATGAGTGGCAAACATTTGTCCCAAGACTTAATATTCTTACAAATAATAGCCCTAAGCAATTCTCCTAATGTTCTATTAACCCATCTCAGTTTGCTCATTAATCTTTACGTGCAGTTGAAAACAATGATTTGTTGCCCAGTTTATGACTTAATATTCTTGTAAATAATAGCCCTAAGCAATGCTACTAATATTTTATTATCCACCTCAGTTTGCTCATGAGTATGAGGATGACATGCAGTTGAAAACAATAATTTGGTACCCAATTTATCCACCATACTTTCCAAAAGTGACTTAAAAATTTAACATCTCTATCTTTTTTTTGTGTGCAGCAAACATTGGCAACATTGTCTACAAAACTTATAAACATCGTGCTTCATGACAAAAGTCATATAGATAGCATTTTCTCTCATATCTTGGTTTCGCTAACTAAAGTTTCCAATACCTCCCAAACTTCATTACCTTATATAACCTCTTGGGATAAGGATTCATATAACATTTCATACAAAAAGATCTACGGATGAATTTCATAGCATTTGAAGGTCATCTAGGTCATGAACCGATGGTAAATTACCTTAGAGGCATTATGGTCATTTTATACCGTTTCTTGGTTTACCTACTCAATAACCACCAAATTTCATATCCAACCTCAACATACTATAATATGCTCAGTATTAAAATTTGATAGGCAGTGGAGCTCATATAGTGGGTTATTTTAACGTTACTTTAATCTCAAGCTATTTGATCGGTTCAGGCTCTTAACTCACGGTTCTTTGGGTTTTTCTTCCATATATCCTTAATTCATACTTAGTTTAGAGTTCATATGAAAATCCAAGCGATTTCTACAAGTATTTCTTAACAAAGAGTCCAAGGTGGCTACTTGCCTCGTCGCCAACGTTTGGGACCTCTATTCTTGAGCTTCAAGTATCTGAATTACTTCAAATTTCCTTCCACGTACTCCTTCTTGTTTCTAGTTTATGAAACCATAATGTTTTTATGAGAATCTGTCTGAATGGGGTTAAAATTGAGAAAACCCAAGAAAAGGTCAATTTTTGAACAAGAAGAAGATGCGCATTTTTCGTATCGCCGCCATCTGAAATTCAGCCTGTACAGCCACATTTGCAGCATTTCTCTCCTAGATTTCTTCATGAAACTTGAAGATGCATGTTACAAGGAAGAGCTAGGGATTGATTTGATACCTTCTCCTAGATCGTAGCCTAAGATATTTGCTTCCAAAGTTCATCCAAAATCTTATTTATCGCTGGAGATAAAACAAAGGATTTCTTATTGGGTAACCGATTCTAGGGGTTTCAATACCCTATTTCTTCATTGAACCTCTTCCATATCCTTTCTTCAGGCTAAAGGAATTGGTTTGGAGGAACGTCTTAGTATGCAACTCACTCGAAACGCTAGATTTTCGATTTCTTGGGTAGCTTGTTCTACGATGTTTTAGCTCTCGATTTCTTCATCAAGTTTACTCAACTTCTTCCTCTGAAGCTAGAGAAATCCTTACTTTAAAGGAAAAGAGATCGTAGATAGGAATTCGACTCTTATCCCCAATTTAATTTCGAAACCTATTTCCTTCAATTCGGCATGCTCTCGAGGTTATTTTTTCTTTGTGGTCTTCTATGGAAGCATTCCTTGGAGGTGCAGAAACTGATTGGTATCATTCTTGCTTGACGAGTCATCTGTATCCTCGAATTGGATTTTCAAGTTTTTCTTGAAGTTCTTTAATGGTGGATTGAATTGGAGGAATGGTTTCTGGGCATTTTCAGCACTCTATTCCATCATATAACTTGTGGGTAATCTTGTTGAGAAACTTTAGGAATAAGTTTGAAAAGAAATGGTGGAGGATTGCTCTCGAATTTGGAAGAAATCTGAGAGTAGGAGACCTATAATCTAAACGCTTATTGCCTTAGATTAGGGGATCAACCTTTATCGATTCTTATTCCCTATTGTTGCTCCTACTTCAAACTTTATAGGAAGAGCTTTCCTTATGAATTTTTATTTTTAATCTTAGCGAGATAGCTCAGTTGGGAGAGTGTCTAACTAAAGATTTGAAGGTCACGTGTTTAATCTTCACGTTCACGGCACCTGTTTCCATTTGCGTAAGCTAACTATTCAATAAAAAAATAGTTATTATTTATTTTTAAAATTTCAATGAATAATGAATTAGCGGAAATACCCTTACACATGAATTTTGATTTTTAATGTTAGCGGGGATAGCTCAGTTGGGACTGAATATCTGAAGTTTACATGTTTAATCCACGTTCACCGCACTTGGTTTATATTGCATAAGTCCATTAAATTCATAACTTATTCAATCTAGAATGAGTGATTATTTCTTTTTAAAATATAATGATTTAGCGGAAATACCTTTACTTATGATTTGTTTTTTCAAATATTAGCGAGGATAACTCAGTTTTGAGAGCGTCAGACTGAAAATTTGAAGGTTACATCTTCGATCCACGTTCACTGCACCTTATTCAAGTCACATAACTTGAATCCTGACTATTCAATTTAAAATTAGTGATTATTTCTTTTCAAAATATCAATGAATTAGCTAAATACCTTACTAATGAGTTTTCATTTTTAATGTCAGCGGGGATAGCTTACTTGGGAGAGCGTCACTGAAGATCTCAAGGTCACGTGTTTGATCCACGTTCACCGCACCTGAGTCAAGTTCACTAACTTGCATAACCTGACTATTCAATCTAAAATTAGTGATTATTTCTTTTTAAAATCTCAATAAAGTAGTGAAAATATCTTTACGGATCAATTTTTATTTTTAATGTTAGCGGGATAACTCAGTATTCAATCTAAAATTAGTGATTATTTCTTTTTAAAATCTCAATGAAGTAGTGAAAATATCTTTACCCATGAATTTTTATTTTTAATGTTAGCGGGGATAACTCAGTTCGAAGAGTGTCAGTGAAGATCTGAAAGTCACGTGTTTGATCCACGTTCACCGCATCTAATTCAAGTTTACTAACTTGGATAACCTTAATATTCAATCTAAAATTAGTGATTATTTATTTTTAAAATTACTTGACTATTTAATCTAAATTTAGTGATTATTTATTTTTAAAATTTCTGAATTTTCATTTTCAATGTTACACGGGATAACTTAGTTGGGAGAGCGTAATATTGAAGATTTGAAGGTCACGTGTTCGTTCGACCTTCACCACACCTGATTCAAGTAGTATAACTTACTATCTTATCTAAATTTAGAGATGATTTCTTTTTAAAATTTCAATGAATTAGCCTGTAAATGCGAAGACATTTAGTAAAATGACTCATTTTATTACATAGAACAATAAAATTGATCTTTTATTTTAATGTTAGCGTAGATAGCTCAATTCAATTGGGAGGCATCTGTAGATCTAAAGATTGCGTGAATTCCTAATTATTTAGTAAAATGACTCATTTTATTGCATGGAACAATAAAATTGATCTTCCCATAGAATTGTCAATACATTTTACTTTCAATGTTGCTAAGTTGAGTACCTTTGATGTAGGTGATGATTTTTCTGATTCGAGGACGAATCCTGAAGAGAGGGATGATGATAAGAATCATGGTCTACATTCTATTTTCAATGTTACTAAGTTGAGTCCTTTTGATGTAGGTGATGGTTTTTCTGATTCGAGGATGAATCCTTTTGAAGAGGGGGATTATGATAAGAATCACGGTGTTCCAACTGGACCTATTACACAACCCAAGGCCAAGAAGATTCAACAAGCATTCATATTTCATCTACAAAATTGGATAGGCTAGGTTCAACCATCATTTCATGTGTTACAAGATGATTCGTTTGAGTCAAGACCATTTGGAGATTCAAAAGTAAATATTTGCACGGTTTAAGTAGCGGATGAAGTTGCAAGCATCATTTCATGAGTGGTTAGAAAACTTTATTTATTATTTTAATTTCATAAAGTTTGTAATGCTCAAATTGACTTCGTCTATGGAGATTTAAAGAGATCGAGATTAAATCACGGCCACTAAATTTTTTTGTGGGGAGACTATAAATACCCACAAATTATTATGTAAAAGCTTATTTGTGATCAATGAAATTGATCTCTTAAGTTGAGACGTTCCCCCTTATAAAAATCTGAGCATATCTTTGTCGTTTTTAAGTTTGATGCAATTCTTGTGGTAGATTGCATCTGAGTTATTCAATAAAGTCTTGATCAAGTTCGATTGTGGGGTGATTCAATTTAGAAAAAGATTTGAAATCTTACTTCTCACTCTTGAATCTCGTAATCTAATTCTAGCGTCGTTTTTAAGTTTGATGCAATTCTTGTGGTAGATTGCACCTGAGTTATTCAATAAAGTCTTGATGAAGTTCGATTGTGGGGTGATTCAATTTAGAAAAAGATTCCAAATCTTACTTCTCACTCTTGAATCTCATAATCTAATTCTAGCTTATCTCTTGGTTGATCCAAATTTTGTACAAAAAGGTGTTAATTTTGTTTAATACAAGGGTTCTTGCTTCTACAAAAGCTTGGCTCGTTGGGCTGAAGATTACGGTTGGTCTATCATCCTTCAACGGGATATTCTATCCCCATGACTTGCTCTCATGCGGCCGTTCTTCTAACGCCAGTGACACATCCAATTGTCGAGATTTTTAATGTGAGTTTGTAACCCATTCATTGAGGTTCTTGGAATGATTCTATAGCTTATCATTTCCATGTTGGGAGTTGGATCATGGGTCTTGGGCGAAGGAATCCTTGGTTTACCGCACTTCGAGTTGAAGAAAGTGTCATAAGGTTAATTTTTTTCAATTTTTTTCAATTTTATTGATTTGTTTTAGTAATTTTATTTGATTTTATTTCAATTTTGTCAAACTCACTCGGGTGCTCATCTCAATCATTTCAGCCTTGTTGGCGTACAATAAGAGAGACCTTGGAAATAACCGGGAACTGTTCAACTGGATTATCACATTAACAATTTGAATCAAATAAAGAGACATTAACCATTTGAATCACCTCAACCACACTTATTGAACTTGACCAAATGTCTATAACATAGCACTAATAAAGGTACAAAGTAACACAAACAAGGTACAAAGTTCATAAACGTTTTTTTTTTATCTAAAATACAATTGAACTTGACCATTATAGTACCTCTCAAACGTAGGTAAAGTTTAAATTCGGGTCTCCTTGTCAAACTCACTCGGGTGCTTATCTCAACCATTATGGCGTTCAACAAGAGAGACCTCAAAAATAGCCGGATTATCGCATTAACCATTTGAACCACCTCAACCCCACTTGTTGAAATTGAAACAAATATCTATAACATAACACTAACATAGGTACGATGTTTATAAATGTCTTTTTAATCTAAGATACTATTGAACTTGACCATTAAATGCCTCTCAAACTTAGGTAAAGTTTAAATATAATTGGTGACAAAAGATGAAATTATAAAATAAAAAGAAATAAGAAAATAATATTCCATTTCAGAGAATCAAACCAGAATATCCTATGGGAAAGCCAAATATCCAAACCGTTGGACAAGAATGAATTTTTAGTGTAGTTGTCTTGGAGTCTTTTGTCTAATCGCTAAAGAGTTTTACTATGATGTTTTGGGTAATGTCTAACTCTTCGACACGTCCTTTCATATGTGTGATAGAATTCTCAGAGTTACCGAGACGTTTCGAGCTGTTCGATCGTGTGGCTCTTTCTTCAAAAGGGTCAACATCAAACATCAGGTCTTTGATTCGCAACCCATCCAGGGGAGCGTCGATTGCATCGATTCTATCAACTGTCTTCCCATGAGTTTATGGTGCATGACCCATTTTTTATATTATCCACCTTCGAGCGCCACCGTCCATGAGATGCATTGTGGCCAACGTAACTCTTAGGTTCTATGAGCAAGTTTCTTTAACCTTCAAGTATTGTTCTACGTCAAAAATAAAGTTTTTTATTTCCTTAGCATCCGGGTTCCCATTTAAGGGTTTGTGTTTTTGGATTTTGAGTTTGTTAAGCCCAACATGAGCTTGGCTTGGGGTGTGGTTCTCTACAACCCTCCTTGTCAAACTCACTCGGGTGCTCATCTCAGTCATCTCAGTCATGATGGCGTTCCTTGAAAATGACTGGATTATTAAATTAACCATTTGAATCACCTCAACCTCACTAGTTGAAATTGAACCAAATATCTATTACATAACACTATTAAAAGTTTAAAGTTCATAAAAGTCTTTTTAATATAAGATACTATTGAACTTGACCATTATAGTGCCTCTCAAACCAAGTTCATAAAAGTCTTTTGAATTTAAGATACTATTGAACTCATCCATTATAGTGCTTCTCAAACCTAGGTAAAGTTTAAATATAATTGGTGACAAAAGATGAAACTATAAAATAAAAGAAATAAGAAAATAAAATTTTATTGTTGAGAATCAAACTCGGGTCTCCTCGATGAAAGCCAGATCTTCTGTGTAATGTCTAACTCTTCTACACGTTCTTTTTATGTACGTGATAGAGTTCTCAGAGCTACCTAGAGTTCTTAGAGCTACCGCCACGTTTCTTATTCTTCGATCGTGTGGCTCTTTCTTCAAAAGAGTCAACATCAAACATTAGGTCTTTGATTGGAAACACATCCAAGGGAGCGTCGATTGCTTCAATTCCATCAATGGTTTTCCCATGATTTTTTGGTGCATGACTAGTTTTTTATACAATTCACCTTCGAGCGCCACCATAGTTTT